>NC_056750.1:424751090-425051090 GCF_019279795.1 Protopterus annectens
GGGCTGACAAGACATTTACTGCTCAGGATCTCTGGTTGCGTTATTATGGTGCACTAAAATAGTTCGGTTAAGTGTCACCTGTGTATTTCAAACCATGTCGCTTCGCAATGAACACTTTTTCTACAACCATCAAAATTATTTAATCCTTAGACATCCTCAAAGGTGGGTGTGCAAGTTTGCGCAAAACATATGCTATAACAAACGCTTATTATCGCCTAAAGTTGTTCAGGGCAGGTAAACTAAGACCTTATTCACAATACGCTCCTTGTTTAAAAATATAACGATGGTTCCTTTTTGCAATAGTTGTTTAAAGAAGTTTGCACATACTCCCCACAACCCTTGTTCCTCGAAAGCACTCAAAACATTACTTTGTCGAGAACATGCCTTCCACAATCAACCAACTACCACTCGCTGGTGCCACATAAAACTACAGCTGTGATTTTGACTGACAGCTGGACTTGAGGCCAGTTTCACAAAGATTAATGAAATGACACTATGTTGAGCCTGTACGACCTGGGTCCTATTACAACAGCAGGTCGTGGCTCCAGCAGACCACTTGGCGATCACTGCAACATACTTAATTGCAGTTTCTCAATTTACTCACAAAAAAAATTGGTAATTGCGTATTATCACAAACACAGCTTTTCTGCACTGACAGCATTCTCGGCAATATTTGTTCTAATGTGAAACATCATGCTGCCGATAATGCTGTCAATGCAGAAAAGCTGTGGTTGCGATAATACGTAAGTACCAAAAAAACTAATGTGAATATGTTTTTAAGCCAATGAATTTGATTGTGTCAAGTCACACGATGTTATAAGTGTATTTATTTTGGGTTTTTCAAGTCAAGTTATTCTGATGAGGTTACATTAATAGTTTTGCAATGAAGATGCTAAAATATAAATTAATTAAAGTGTTTATTTCTGTGGCATTTTTCTAGTGGCAAAGTTTTGTTTTGGTGTTGTGTTTTTAGTGTTGCTTTAGGATTTGTGGTTATTAATTTTAGATTAGGTAATGCCAATGGTTGCTGCTGTCAGTTTGGTGTAATTTTTCCTATCTGAAGAGTTAAACTTCATGTTTTGAAGATGTACATAGTTTTGTATGTTTGTTTTAAGTTAAAAGGAGAGAGGAGTCTTCTGAAAACATATTGGATTGTCAGTAATACACAAATGTCTTGAAGAATATAACATAGGCTGAACTGGAGGTGAGAAGAAACACTTGTATAAAATATCAACTTGTCAAACATTAGCATGTGCATATAACACAACATTTGGAAATATGCAATCAAAAACAATGTTATGTATATTAGGTAGGAACAGTAGTTTTTTATCATAATGGTTACTCTCTCCATATTATCCTGGGATGTAAGTGGCCTTACATGTAGACACAAAAATGCTGCAGTAGACACATTTGGAAATAATGAGCATGTGACTTTCACAAGGAAGGATTTCAGAGTGGTTATTCAGCAGAATAGCAGGGACAAAGGAAAAAAGGAATAATTATACTAATTGCTGAGGGCAGCTCAATAGTGACAGAGGAGGAAAAATACAGTGATAGTAGATTTGTGGTAAAAATGAGCTTTTGGCAAGGGAGGAGGATTACGCTGTCATGTATTTATATAGCTGCTATCATGGAGCTTAAAAAAATTTTTGGGAGAAATAATCTGCTTTCAGCAGGGAATACTACTTTTAGTTGGTGACTGGAATTTGATTTGCAAACGTGAAGATGTATCAGGGAAACCTAGAAAAGAAAATATAGCAAAAATGTGTTGTTTTCTGAAAAACATTATGAAACTATTTGATATGGGAAATGTGAATTCAGAAGTAGGAACTTGGACAGAATTTACATAATATTCCCCAAAGTACAGTAACTGGGCTAGACTAGATAGAAAGTATATTTCATGGGAACATGTGCATTTAATTTGAAAGCTATAACACACTTACAATATCTATTTTAGATCATACATCAATAAGAACAAAGATAAAAATGCAGAGTGATGAAGTAAAAATGAGACACTAGTGCTTTCTCACCTACCGAGAAAGAGAGTGGAATCCATGAAATGGGCAGTAGAAATTATTTCATAGTTATTAGGGAAGATAGAAATATAGAAGTTATAATTAGTGAGTAGAATAAAATGAAAATGTATTTTAAAAGTAGGGTAGAAATAAATGAGAAAGAAAGTAATAGGAGTTACTTAGATTGACTGACAAGGGTTAAAATATTGCAGAATAAGAGGAATCACGCAGAACAAGAGGAGTAGCAAATGCAGAGTGTTAAAGAGAAAATAAGGGGGTATCAGGATAATATGCATGACTTTAGAAAGATTGCAGTTCAGCAACTATTTTTTGATAACTCCACAGCACAGATACTTTTAGCAAATGACTTGGGCAACAGAACATTGAAAAGGTTGTTACCAAGCTTAAGAAACCTATAACAAGAAAAATAACCAGAGATCCTGTAGAGGTTTTAGAGATATTCCAGAAATTTTATGAAAATATGTTTAAAGCATAGAAATGTAGTAATCAAGAAAGAACATGACTGGAAATATTTATGGAAGACAATTATGCCAAAGTTACAGGTAGATTAAGCTCAACGACTAACAGTTAAGATAGGAGGAGATGAGATAAAAAAGTGATGTGTAATCAGTCTTCAGGAAAGTCTCCAGGAACAGGTGGAATTCCTCCGGAAATCTGTAAGTTAGGAGGGAAGAACATGATAAAGATCTGGAAGATTTTGTTAAACAGTATTCTAAAAGGAGGGAAAGCACCAACATCTTAGGAGAAAGCTGTGGTGGTTGTACTACCTAAAGATGGTAAAGACCCATCAGATCCAGCTTCAGTTGGACCCAATTCAATATTAAATTGTGATTGTAAAGTGTTTATGTCTATACTAACTGAAAGAAAGGCAAAGGTGTAGCCAAAATTGATAGATATGAATCAGTGTGGTTTTTGTGGACGGGAAGCAAACATTTGACTACATTAATAGAACAATGATGATCCAGCAGGAAGCAGACTATAGAAACATATCACTGTTGCTGCTGGGTCTTGCTGCAGATAAAGCATTCAACAGAGTAAGCTGGGATTTTGAGTAGGGCATTGGAAGTGTTTGCATTTCCTGATACAGTAATAATAAGGTTGATTTGGAGGCTATATGAAGGATCAGATACAAGAATTAAAATGGAAGGGTTCCTGTGTGATAAGTTGTGTTTGAACAGAGGAGCAAGACAGGATAGTCGTCTTTCCCCTTTCTTTCTTACTTTATACTCAGAGCCATTGACAAAAATAATAATAATAATAAGGGACTCAGAAATGCAAGGATAAAGTTGGTATGGCAATCAAGAAAAGTTGGCTTTATTTGCAGATCATATTATTTTGTACCTGATAAATTCAGAAAAGGACATCTCAGTGTTGTGGAACATTCTGAGATAGTTTCAGATCTTTAATGAAGATAAAACAAAGACTCTAAATGATATACCCACACACACAAATTGGTTTAGCAATACCCATATTTATGGCTACACGATAAGGTGAAATATTTAGGTGTATGGATTAACAGATGACTGTTTTGGCAACAAAGGATATGTGGAAAGAGACAAAACAAAAGATAATACAAAACTGATAAACTGGAAGCTTTTGTGTATGCATGTAGGTAGTAAGATCCAAGCAGTGAACATGTTTTTAGTCCCTTTAGTTTTATGTATGGGTCAGGCATAATTTTATCAACCAGAGGAGAAATTGTGGAAAATAGTAAAGAGTTGAAGGAATTTATCTGTGGGAGGAAGTTAGCAAGAGTTAAGTGGGATAAGCTTATTATTCCAACAGAACAAGGTAGTTTAGGATTACCTGATTTGAATGGGGTATTTTAGAGTTACAGGGTTAAGGCTGATATATGTATCACAAGCAGAATGTTATAATTCAAAATGGAAATGGATAATGATGAAGTAGACGAAGTTCAAGAAATAGAGAGTGGGGTTTGGGATGCATATCCTTAAGGAGGATAATAACCATGCAGAATATTATATTCATAAAGTAACAGAAAGTCTTCTAATAACTAACCCAACATGAGAATGGAGAAAGGAGATTTTGCCACTAGGGATAACTGCAAGTAGGGGTACAGAAAATAGGCAAGAGGGTCTGGAATTTACTGGAGAAAACTGGCAAAGGAACCAATATGTTAGAAATAAATAACTAGAATAGGAAAGGTAATGAGTGGATGAGGCCAAAAAGACATTTGGACTGCAGGCTAGAGATGGCCTTCCATACTAGGAAGTAATATCAGAGTATAGGCAAATACAAAGGCATAGGGAAATTTTAAGTGAAAGACCTTCTCTGGTGTTTTTTTTAGTCAAATCTAGAACAGCAGCTGCTAGTAAAGGGATAATTAGTAGGTCATATATAGTATTACATGATAACTGTTAAGAATCAGAGGAGGTTAGAAAGGATTGGGAAAAGAGACTGTAAAAGCAATTTACAAGGGAACATTGATAGGATATATTTAAGTCTTGCAGGTATGAAACAAAGTTCAGAAGGTTGAGGATTTTTACTTGAAATTGTTTACATAAGTATTGTCATACCCCAAACAGACTTCAGAGAATTTTTCCTGAGGTAGATAGCAACTGTAGGTGTGATGAAAAGAAAGAGAGAATTTGGAACATATGTTTTCAGGGTGTAATGAGTTGACAGATTTTAAAAAGTCTGTGCAGAGTACTCTGTCTGAAATATTGGGTGAGCAAATGTCTGTAACTAAGGAAATTATTCTTTTGAGCTGGCACACAGGATCTGAATTGCCTAGACATAGTAAGACCTTATTAATTGTAATTTTGTTGACTGCTAAAAAGGCAATTATTAGACAATGGAAATCAAATACTAACTCAACTGTATTTGAATACTGCATATTATAATAGTGATAAAAGAACAGGAAGATGGATCTTTAGAAAAGGGAAGGAGCAAATTACATAGAAGTAAATGGAAGTTGTGGGAGCAATACATACAATGCCTATAGCATTTCAGGCAGTGAAACCTGTTAAATGTTTGCTTACCATTAAGGTAGCTGTACAGATAGGTTCATGGGCTTTCCTTTGACCTGGGTTATTAATTTACATATTGCACAGCAACCTTTGCCTTTTCCTCTCTTTTCAGCACTCTGCTGAATGGAACTGGTTAGCTAGCTACCTAGCTGCCCCTACCCCTGACCAATCAGGCAAGGACATAGGTTTTGTATATACCTGGCCCAGGAAAGGCGCCCCCTTTTCAAACTTTACTCTTTCTCCTATGTGCCCCAACACCGTGTGCTTGCCACATAAGTTTAAGTTTTGTCCAGCCATATTTACACACTCTGCATTACTTTATGCTATCTTGTACTAAAATAATATCGAGTGGATATGTTTTACACCTGTTAGTGAGTGCTGCTAAGATTTCTCTGTTTATGTTTGCTATGACTTATTGCATTTGGTTTCTGTGCCCTTAAAAAACCCTGTTACATGGTATAGTTAAGTGTGTGGACCCCATACTGTATTAAACTCCTTGGGTTCTCCCTACTGTAATTGATTTTGAGTAAATAGCCTTGTTTTAGGCTTGTGCACTGTACCTATTTAAAAAGACAGAGCCGTTGTTCTAGTTAACCCTGTTACATTGTGTTTTTTTTAAAGTGTGGAAAACCCACACTACATTAAGCTTTGTGGGTTTTTCCTGCTTTTAAAGTTCTGAGTAAATAGTGTTGTTTTAGGGCTGAGCACTGCAACTATATTAAGCTCCTTGGGTCTTCCCTGCTGTAAACATTTTTGAGTAAATAGAGTTGTTTTAGGGTTGAGCACTGCAGCTGTTTAAATGTCCAGAGTCGACGTTCTAATTTTCAACTGTAATGAGACTGCTTTTCTAAAATTGTTCATCTACATTGCTATTTACATCATTTTGAAATTAAAACCCTTGGAAACTGAGCTTCTTGCCTGTGTGCTACAGCTGAATCCATAGGCTATGGAGTATTTCCAGGCTCGCTAACTTGAGTGCCTGCTAGGCACAGGAATTGTATTTTATTGCATTCATTGGTGTTTTCTAACCTCCTTCCCCAATTACTGCTATATCACGGTGGTTCATTTTGAATAGTGCCTCAGAGCTTGTATTTTATCATTGTTAACTTAGTTGCCCCTACCTTTGTCTATCTTTTGTAACACTATACATATTATTCCCACTCTTCTGCCCTTCTCTACTGTCTCCTAACTAATTTATCTCTCTCTCCTCTTTATTTCCACAGCAGTCCTACCTCAAACAAGGCTATTCCCTGCAACTAGGATCCCTCAGACTCACGGAAACGCCAAGCTCATTACTTCTCTCAGCTGCGGGCATTTAAGACAAGTATCTGTACGTGCATTTTTTACTGCACCTTGCAAAACAGCCCATAACTTAATGATTATTCCCTATCACTGCCTTATCTTCCTGTAGTGGCAAGCACAGGTGTACAGGCCATATTTTTCTGTAGTCCTTCTGTCTGTACCCCCCCAAACAGCCCTATCTTTCCTGACCTGCCTATAGCATTTCAGGCAGTGAAACCTGTTAAATGGTAGTTTACCATTAAGGTAGCTGTACAGACAGGTTCTTGGGCTCTTGGTCTCCTGTGATCTAGGTCAACTCGCTCCATTCGCCCTTCGCTTCACTCGGGCTCACTCCACTCCCCTACCCTGCCCCCATTTCCCACCCGCCCCCACTACACCTACATTTATTCTAACCATTTCCACACCCCTTGCACCCATTACCCAATCCCATAATCTCCCCTAACCCAAACCCCTCCCACTTACACCTACACTCATCAAATACCTCACACACTCCCAGCCTCCTGCTAACTATTCTCTCCACCCTCCCTCCAGCTTAGTCCAAGTATTCCTATCCACTATCAGCCACCAGTTCAACATTCTGACACCTCCATGCCCTCCTCACTCCTCCCAACCCTCCTTGCCTCCCTAACCCTCCTAACATTTCTAATATCCTTATACTATGCCACTTCCTTATCCATCCACCATCTTCATCTCTACTTCTCTCCTTTTTCCCCAACTCCATTACACACACTACATATATCCATCCCACTTGTAAAGTTTCCATTCCATCTCCACTTCTCTGATACAACCTAATTTCTTCTATCATTTTAACCTCGGAATAATGCCAACTTCATCCAAGATTCAAATGACCAAACTCTTACTCCACTTCCCTCAGTACTACAAAACAAAAACAACCCCCTAGTACTACCTTTCCTCAGCATTCTCTGCCTAGCAGGTGATATTCACCCCAACCCTGGGCCTGACTCATCTCTAGACAACAATACCCCCCTCTCCAACCATTCCTCCTCCCATAAAACTCTCTACATTTTTACTCTCAGTGCCCAGAGTCACTGTAACACCGTATCCAACATTCAAGCCTGGCTATATCACAACCAACCAGACATTGTAGCCACCTCTGAGACATGGCTTAAACCCCATATCTCAGATTCGGAAATCCTACCCCCCCCCCCCAGATTTCAAGCCCTCAGGTGTGATCGCAGAAACAAAAAAGGTGGAGGCATCGCCATAATCTACTCTAACCTACTCAACATAATCCCTTACCCAAACCCTATTCCTCAGTTTACTAATGCAGAACTAGTAGCATGCTTACTAAAAATGAATAACCATTAAAGTCTGTATATCATCGCACTTTATATCCCACCTGGAAATAACATCCAAACCCTTGAAGAAATACTCTTATGGGCCTCAACCAAAATAAATAAAAACTACATTCTGGGTGGCATAAATAGCAGTTGGGAAAACATTAATAACTCAACACCCACCAAATCTGTCAACCTTTTCAACTTCACCCAACTAATTCACTCTGTAACTAGACCCAGTAAAGCTAAATTCTCAGGTTCAACCCTTGACTGGATCTTAGTCTCACACTCTAATAAAATTATTGATCTGGCACCATTTCCGACACCATCAGCGACCACCTGCCCGCCTTTACCCTTTGCTTAACTTCCTTCCCCTTACACCAACACCACTACATACGCACACATAACCTTAGTAACTTCAACCCCAACATATTCTCAAATTCCCTCAAACAATTGAACTGGAACATCCTAAAAACACTTCCTCTCGACAGCACCTTTGACTATTTTAATTCCACCTTTCTAAACACTCTAGCCCCAACAAGAATTAAAAGAGTAAAAACCATATTGCACCGTGGCTAACTAAATACACCAAAGGGACAAATCCTGGAAACTACACCAAAAGAACAAACTCCCTGAAACCCTACTTTAATACACACAGATTCATAACCTTGTCAAAAAAACAAATCATTAGAGACAAAAATCTTACTACATCAAACTTCGGTCCAATTATGCAAACAGTCCTAAACATTTCTGAAACTCCATAACTGCACTGCTCAACCCAGGTACCAAAAATAATCCCTGCCCAGACCCCAGCAAACCTGATCAAGAAATAGCCTCATCATTTAACTCTTTCTTTATTAATTCCATATCTGAATTAACCAAAACCTTTCCAAATAATAATCACTTCTCTCTGTCTATTTCCTCCACCACTGCACCTCCCATGCCTATCGACCCTGAATCCCCTCCCTTCTTTAACCTTAAAGCCATCTCTACCAACTACATAAAAAGACTTCTCTTCAAACTATAACCCTGTTCTAATACTCCTGACAACATGCCTTCAAATGTTCTCAAGTTTGTTGCTGATGGGATTTTCTATCCCATTAACATCTTAATAAACAGATCCATACAGAAATCCTGTGTCTCCAAACTCTGGCACATGGCATACATTATACCTCTCCATAAAGGTGGCAAAAACACCAATATCGCAAACTTCCACCACATAGCTATCCACTCTCCAATCTCTAAGATCCTGGAAACATGCATTCATCTCTAACTTATGCTCTTCCTAACTTAAAACCATCTTCTCACCCCTAGCCAACATGGATTTAAACCAGGGCACAGTACTTCTCCTCTCATTCTTAGACACAGTCGGTTGTGCCCATGATTCTGGGAAAGTAGTATCCACGGTACTTTTGGATCTCTCCAAGGCATTCAATACTGTTTCCCATTACTATTTCCTGAGTCATCTTTCTAACCTTAATCTCTCTCAAAACACCCTATCCTGGTTTTTGAGATACTTGTCTAGTAGATCTCAGGCTTTGAAATGGGAGAAAAGGCACCTCTTATTTTCTCCATACCCCCACAGGTGTACCTCAGGGATCCATACTCAGTCCTATGCTTTTCAATATCTTTATCAATACATTTCACTCTGCCATTCCCAATACTACAATAATCCAATATGCAGATGACTCAACATTAGTCTGCTCTGCCACTAACCTCCCTGAACTTCTAGCTAAGACACATATTGTCTTCCCTACCAAAGAGGCCTGGATGCTCCCAAACCACCTTTCTCTAAATGCCAATAAAATAAATCCAAAATATTAACAATTCTACCCTCAAAATCCTTCCCCTTTGACAAAACCTCTTTCCAAGTTCTAAGCCAAAATAACACTCCTATAGAAGTTGTTCCTTACGATAAATTACTAGGTGTTGTTATAGATGAGTATCTAAAATTTGACAACCACATACTTCACAACATAAAGAAAACCCACCAAAAGCTTGGTATGCTTTACAGGAACAATCACTTCCTCTCACCCCATACAAGACTTGCTCTCACCTCCATTTGCCTCCTTCCTTCCCTAATGTATGGTCCTCCTTTGTTAACTAACCTGTCGATCTCCATCATTTCCAAGTTAGAAAACTGTTACAACAAAATTTCCAAATTCTCCACTAACGCCATATACTCATTCCATCACTGTGTAGCCCTCCACTCTCTAAATTGGCTAGAACTACCAAAGCTGATTACAACTCATAGACTTCTCTCCAACCCTACTAAATGCCTCACTCTCTCCAACATCCTTCCTCCCTACTTACCTAATAGAGCTCTCATAGCTGAAAATCAAACCTAATTAGTGTTCATAAATCAAATCACTCACCTGGACAACTACTCCTCTCTTTTTCCGTAGCCAAAAAAATGGAATTCTCTTCCCCCTACTCTAAGGACAGTGCAGAACCTGGAAAACTTTAAAACACATCTCCATTCCTACCTTTTCTCTAAATGGAGATGTACCTGTATCCCTCCCACCTAGTCCATCCCTAACTCTCCCATACTTCCCTTCTACCCCAACAATCTCCTTCTATTACAAAACAAAACAGTGTAAGAAACTTATCTGTGTGGAAGATTGAGTCCATATATCTCTAGTTAATCACTGTATACTAATCAGATCAGACAATAATAGTAGAAGTAGTGAACTTAAACTTGTCTTAAGTAAAAAATAAATAAATAAATAAAATATAAAATATATAATTGTACAAAATTACTAAATATTCAAAAGTAATCCAAGCAAGGCAGGCAGTGTGTTGCCAGTCGAAAATCCTTTATTAAGTACACATACAAGCGATCCAAGTAAAACAAAAATAGAGTAATAGTTTCCTCACAAGCTTTCTAAATATATATATATACTTTTTATCAGGCAAGGGAGTGATTTATTGTGCTGTAAAACAGTGTTATTGGTACACATGTTAAATTCACATCCCTTGCCCCATCAGTGTGGCATTCAAGCTGGTCCTGCCCTACTTAGTAGCTGTCATAATAATATAAACCTTATAGGTTCATAGGTAGGTACTAGGCTGTTGGCCCTAGGGCCTATATAAGCCTAGCCAAAAAGGTGCCCTGGCTTTCACCACCCAAGAAAATTATTTTCCTCTGCCCTTGTTCAGCAGAGCCACAGAAGTGATCTCCGGGGTGAATTTCCTATTTCCCATCCAATCATCAAGATTTTTCTTGAAGAGCACTAACAAGGAACTTTGTTTGATATAGATAGGTAGTTTGTTCCAGAGTACGGGAAGTCTCTGGGATAGGAATATATCCCTACCTGTTCTGTTTATTGTGGTGACAAGGTTTAGGTCCCTAGAGCATGTAGCTCGGAGGGATTGGGATTTCTTTAAGTGGGGCATGTCCAACAGCTCTGGGTTTGACATAGCTTTGTATGTTAGGCGGAGATCGCCTCTGAGTAGGCAATATGAGATGGAGTAAAGCTGGAGTTTTTTTAGATGGTCAGCGTAAGGCATCTGTTTGAGGCAGGTAATCCTCTTTGTGAGGTATTTCTGCGGCCTTTCCAGTTGTTGTAGATATCTTGTGAGGTACATACCAAAAGGGGCATTGTACTCTATAATGGATCTAATGAATTATGAGTAGAGGGGAACAATTACCTCTTTTTTCCTGGATGAGAAACCTTTTGTGATGAGGTGTGCCACATAGAAGGATTTCCTGACTACTGTGACAATGTGATTATCAAAGGAGAGACTACTGCCCGCCTGTGTCCCAAGGTCTCTTATCACACTTTTGGTGTTAAGTAGACTACTGCTTATGTGGTAGTTCATGGGTACAGAGTTTTTACCGAAAGGGATGACAATGCACTTTTTGGTATTGAGCTTGAGGCCATGGCTTTGACACCAGGTATCTGTCTCAGTGAGGCCCTTTTGTAGGATGTCCATATCGTTAGGAGTTTCGATTATGGCTCCTAGTTTGCAGTCATCTGTAAACTTCATTAGCCAAAGACCTTTTGTGTTAGCCTGTACATCAGTGAAATAGATACCAAACAGGAGAGGACCCAGGACTGAACCCTGTGGTACTCCACTTGTCACTGGTCTGAAGTCAGACTTGGAGTCTGCTACTTTCACAGTGTGGGTTCTGTCAGTGAGCCAGCTGGCAACCTATCTTGTGACATAGGGATTTATACCTAGTTTAGTGAGTTTATCTGTAATTCCAGAGTGGGGGATGGTGTTGAAAGACTTGGCGAGATCTAGATAGGTTGTGTGAACCACCTTACCCTCATTTACAGCTTTGGTGACTAGATAGGCTGTGTGAACCACCTTACCCTCATCTACAGCTTTGGTGACTGCTTCAGAGAAGTGTATTAGGTTTAGGAGACATGATCTACCTTTTACAAACCTGAACTGGGTGGGGTCCAGAGTTTGGAGATTACCAATGTTTTTGTTTATAAGTTCCATGATGATACAATCCACAGCCTTGCAGACCAGGCTTGTCAGGCTAATGGGGCGGTAGTTCCCAGGGTCCGTGGTGGATCCCCCTTTGTGGAGTGGGATAACCATTGCTGTGTGCCATTCAGTGGGCACAAAGCCTGAGGTGAGGCTATGATTGAACATGATACTTAGGTGGGGTGCCAGTTCCTTCTGTAGTTCATGTGGAATGCAGCCTGGGATGTTGTCAGGTCCCATGGATGCTGTGTTCTTGGCTTTGGAGAGTGTGGTTTTTACCTGTGCAGCTGTAATTACAGGAACTTTGCATTCTTCCGGTATACAGATGGACCCTTTAGGGGGTGAGAGGGGGGTAAAGTTAGCACTGAACCTATCTGCCAGGATGTTGACAATATCAGTTGGTTCTGTATATTTAGTGCCATTGTGCTTTAACTCAGAGCAGATCTGAGTGTTGCCATTGACATAGCTATAGAATGTTTTGTGGTTGTCATTAGAAACAGTGGCAATTTTGTTTTCGTAACTAGCTTTGGAGAATTTTATGAGGTATCTCAGCTTCTTACTGAGGCTGACCAAGGAGTTCCTCCAATCATGGGATTTTACTCTTTTTTTGCAGCAGTTTCTTTCTTCTGTTGTAGAGTTTGTTTATGGCAGGAGACCACCAGATTGGCTTCCTTTTTTTGGAGGATAGCATCTTGGTTCTGTTAGAGATAGCATGATCCATGCTACGTGTAAGTGCTTATAAAGGGCATTTGTGTAGGATTCAGCAGTCTTACCTCTATTGTCCGTCTGCATGGGTGTCATGAAGTTTTCCACTTCTTTCTTAAGAAGCGTGAAGTTGGCTTTGGAGACATTTTTTACGGTGGTTTCCCTAATCAGGGGTCGAGGCGCGATGTAGATGTCTAGGGTGATTAGCTTGTGGTCGGACCTGACCAACGAGGAATTGACCTCTGGTGTGGAACACTGGTCGCCCATGTTGGTAATGACCAGGTCTAGGATATTGCTGTCCCTGGTGGAGGTGTGGATAAGTTGATCCAAGGCATTGAAATTTATGAATTCCAGAAAACGTTGAGCAAAAGAGTTGGTACATGAGTAGTTTGCCCAGTTAATGGTGGGGTAGTTGAAATCGCCCATTATTAGGGTGTTAGGTTGTACCCTAATATTTTCCAGTGTATCAAGGAATGAGGAGTGGGAATCCTGGGGCATGGTGGGGGATCTGTAGCAAGCTACAATTTGGATTGCGGTCTTGCCCGGAGTTAGTTGCACTTGGATAATCTTGGATGCATTATGCTGAGAAACTAGCCTGGAGGTGTGGATATCCTTAATGAATATGGACACGCCTCCGCATTTAGTGTTTCGGTCCAGGTTAGGTGGCCGAAAGGTCTGGTATGAATTATAGCCTGATAATGCAGGGGTGCTCTCAAGAGCCTTGAACCAGGTCTCTTGTCACTGCACAGATGTCGATGTCGATGTTCTCTATTTTAAGGGGTGCCTCAAGTGAGTGCATTTTGAGGTTTAGACTTCTAGCATTGAGTAGGATTACCCTCAGATTTTGCTTGCTTGTACCTGTTATGGTGGTGAATTTGTCATTTGAACCTTGCCTAAAAAAGGCACTGTAGGGTTGGCAAAAGCCTTAGCCGGTATCCGGAATCCCAAGGGCAACAGGTGCAGGCCATCTCTGGCAAAGCATCATGGTCTGTCGATCATGTCATCCCAGGCAGACAGATACTGGATCCCCTTAGAATGACACCAGAAGCTTAGCCAATTGTTGAAGTCAATCAATTTATCCTTGTACTGCAGTATCATTCTGGGCGAAGACAGGATGTTACTCAGGGCTAGGGTCATACCTGCCTGGGCTACAAGATTGGAGAGCTCTTCCATGTCTCTTTTCTGAGTACGTGGGTTATGTGGTGGATCCTGGCACCTGACAGGCAGCTGACTGTAACCTTCTCCTTGTTTAGCCTGGTGAGTGGGACATCAGTGTGCCTGACTATAGAGTCACCTATGACTAGTGTGTTGGGTACGTTGTTTTGCCTTATGGGCTGTATAAGAGCTTTGCCCCCAGAAGCATTATTTAAATACACCTCTCAAGCAGGCTGTGTCAGTTTATTTTAGTAGTACTTTATGAGTATGATATTTTGTATAGCCATTGCTATTCTCCTAAAGGATTTGCATCTAATTTGAGTAGGGAGGAAGTTACAAGCAGTGAGGAGCAAAGCTGCTTCTTATTAGTAAGGACATAGTTCAGAATTTTATTACCTCTGGTTGGTGGGAAAACATTGTGTCCGTTTGTTTTATTAGTACTTTATGACTACAGTATTTTGTATAGTCATTGTTATTCTCCTTGAGGATTTGTATCTAAAATCCTAGACTCTTTTCTCTCAAACTCCTCTCTTCCCACTTAGATTTATAACTGTCTGCTTGAGTTATGTAGATAAACCTTAACTATGTAGCTGTAAACTACCCCTTCAAATCAAGTAACCCTAAATCACCTTGGAGAGAATCAACTTACCTCACTTACATCTACCCTTTCTCCCTCACAAATTAATTCCTTCAACTAAATCATCCAAAACTTCTCTGGTTTATAAAAATCTGCCTAACATGTATATTAGGCTAGAGACACTCAATATTTCCACTGCTTGTATCTTACTATCCATTGTCCATTATCAGTAGCTTCCAGCTGTCAATTTTTGTATTCTCTCTCTCTCATTTACTCCATCTCCACATATCTTAGCTGCCATAACATAATCCATTTTAATCCATACACCTTACTATTTGATCTTATCATGCCCTGATAACTATGGGAATTGCTGAACCAGTTCGTAAATGGGTGCATAGTTTGTTTCTATAGCTTTTGTTTTATCTTCATTTTTATATCCCCAAAAGACCTGAAACTGTCTCAGAACTACAAATCATTCTTTAAATTTAAAATTTTGGGAAGTTAAGAATGTCCAACAGTGTTTGGAGCTAGTCTACAATAATACTACATAACCTGACCCAAAGTAAATAGCTAATATCCTTTGCAGATTTACTCCATCCACAGTTACAGCTGTTCCACAGATTCCACATTCCCAGCTACCCCTTTAATTACTATGGAATAAGTTCTCTCAGCCCTCTCAAAAGCTAAGAGCACCTCATCCCCGGGCCTGATAATACACTAGGTTGCCTGATTATATGTGCCAAATGTGGCTTATCTGAACTCCTACTTAAGCTCTTTAATCTAACCCTTTCAATAGGTTACATTCCTGAAGCCAATAGCCATTAGTCTCACTAGTTTCATATGCAAAGTTATGGAATGCAATACCTCAGACCTCAAAACTTCTTAAGTATGGTCTCTCATTAATTTGGCTTTATCAAAGGAAGGTCCTGCATCATTAACCTCATTACGTTCTTTGAAAAAGTAAGCAAATCTTTGAATAGTGGTTATACAGTACATACGGTATATCTGGACTTGGCTAAGGCCTTTGACACCATTCCAGTTGCAGGCCTTACTAACAGACTTGTAAATCCATGTATAAATCCCTGTGTTGTGCAGTGGATGGCTAAGTGGTTGTCTGACAGAACCCATGTGGTTAAGAGTTGCAAGTGCTGCCTCTGAAAGCAGAAATATTTCCAGTACTGTACCACAGGGTTCTGTGTTGGACTCTTTTCTATTTGATATCTATTTCTTAGGCCTTCAGATCAACACTCCTGGCTCATGGCTATCTGTGTTTGCAAATGACTATAAATTGATTACTGTTATTCGAACTTCCACTGATTCACAATTGCTCCAATTTAGGTTCGATCATGTTAACAGATGGTGCAAGGACAGTGGTCTCAAATTAAGTGTGAAAAAAATGTATCACAGTTCATTTTGGTAAACAAAACATTTTCCCATACCATATAGGTGATAAACCCCTCCAGTCACACACTGTTGTAAGGGACCTAGACACTCTTGTTAATAATTCCTTATCATTTGCCTATCATTTTGCCTAAGTTGTTAGGAAAGCCTCTATTGTGCTTTACAAGGACATCTGCATTAGATCCAGTCTCCAGAGAAGTGTTAATTCCCTTTTACTGATATCGCATCATAGGTTCATAGGTGTTTACTAGGCTAATGACCACAAGGGCCTTTTTAAGCCTAACCATGCATCCCAAATCTCTGACGAGTTCTGATACCCTTGATAAATGTAAGCATGGGCCTGGGAGAGGAACCATTTACAAGTTACCTGTTTGCATCAGAGACATAGGTGTCAAACCAGGGATGAATTTCTGGTTTCCCATCCAATTGTCCAAGTTGCAGTTGAATTGGATTAGGGGAGGAACTCTGCTTCACATGTAAGGGGAGCCTGTTCCATAGATGGGGTAGTCTCTGGGACACATACGTATCTCTCCAGCAGGTCCTATTTATTTCACAGCCAAGGTTTAAGTCTTTAGAATGGGTAATTCTGGTACTATTTGTTTTGTGGATATGCAGGAGGTCCATCAGAGTGGGGGTCTGACATTGCCCTGTATGCCAGGCATAAATCCCCCTCAAAAGCCTGTAGGAGACAGAATACAGCTATAGGGCCTTGAATCAGTCTGCATAGGAGATATTACTTATGCCCTGCATTCATTTAGTGAGGAGAGAAACCTCTGTGGACGTTCCAATTGTTGGAAATGCCTGGTTAGGTACATACCATTGTATTTAATGATCGGTCTCATGAATGCCGAATACAGTGGAACAGTGACTTCCTTGGACTTAAATGCCATACCTTTGTTTATAAGTTGCTCAACATAGAATGATTTCCCACCACTGTAGACACGTGATGATCAAAGGCTAGATTACTATCTATGTGTGTCCCTAAGTCCCTGTCTACTGGGTCAACTCTAAGGGGTGTGTTGTCAATATGATAGTTACTAGGGATGAATGATCAGATAGATTATTGAATATAATCCATCTTTTAGCTTGTGTTTGTATTACAATATCACTTATCTTGAGAGACAACAGAGATTTGTAGCTAAAAAGATGAGTGGGATCAAAAGTCTTGGTTATTAGGGCACACTGGCAGCCCTCAGTCTCTCTCTCTCTCCCTGTTTCCTGTCTCTTAGAAACTCCTCCATGGAGATCTTTCTGTAACTGATCAAGCCATGAAAAATCCAACCCTTTTGAAACTCTCATTCCTTTGCAGAACAGATAATATACCTCAAATACTTTATTAATGGAACTAAGCCATCATCATGAGATAAATCAGCCAAATATTCAGTTAAACACTAATCATATGCCAGTCAAATAAATAAATAATCAGAATCCCAGTCTAATGCCAAATGAATGAATAAGCAGGTATATGCAAATGGCAGGACTTGGAAGGAGTGCCAGTTGGGCCAAAAATCAAATGATTGTCTTGAAATGTAAGCATTCCCCTGGGGACTAACCCAGCCAACACCAGTGGCTCTGGGGATTCTGCAAAACCAATCTGCAAGTCCCAGGCCTTGAGTCTAGTATGTCAATTATCCTAGTCAAGTGTGCTCAGGTCACCTTTCCATCTGTTCCCCTATTGAAATCTACTTGGTTGAAGGGACTGAACTGTCCAAGTTGATGTCCCCTCTCAGCCACTCTATACCACACAAATTTAGCTTTCCATGTCTGCCTTTCAGCCCTTGCAGCAAGGCTACTGAGGTTGAAAGGCAGACTAGAAGCAAGGCTGTGACATCCTGGTGTGCCCTCTCTAACTGTTGCTGTTGAGGGTGAACACATGAAAGCTTATTTTGAAAAACTGGAAATTCCTTCTTGACCACCTATGCAGTCATCCTTTTTGGCCAGCAAGACCCCCCCCCCCAAAAAAAAAATTACCACTTTTTGTTCTACAATAAACAGTGATGGATTTCTCTGCTGTTCCTGGTCCTGGCCATTTCTTTGATTAACTAAACCTTAGCTAACCTAACCTTTTAAAGAGCATCCTGATTACCCAGTTACTTATTCAGACTCCTCTCCCTTCCTACTTGACCTTCTGCAAATTGTGCTACCCACCCCCTTTTGCCTACTTCCCTTTACCTAGCTGTTCATATTATTCTCCATTGGCAAATCTTATGGGCATTCAGTACCTTGGCCTTTTTTACTGGCTTAGAATGGAAAGAAACATGCTCATAGTTATCCAGTGACCACATTATGTAGTTGCCTTGAAAAAAAGTGGCTGTAGCCATGTATTTATTGTGCCAGTTATACCAAATAAACCAAATAGTCAACTGTATGCCAATTAAATGCATAACCAGGATGCCAGTTAAATCCCAAATGAATGAAAAATATATATATATGTATAAAGGGTATGTCGGCTGTTACTGTAATTTAACCAAGCAAGAAGGTAGTTTGCTGAGGTGCTAATTTAAATCTATGAAATAAAGTTTAATTTTACATTTTATTTGGCTCCAAACAGTGTTTTTTATAAATAAGCAGCAGCTGTGTCTTGAAATATATGCTGTGACTGAACGCCAGTCCAGCCAACACCAATGAGTGAAAGGATTCTGCCAAAGCAATCTGCTTATTGCAGGCCTTCTCCATAGCCCACTATTCCAATAAAGCATGCAATGGTTCTCTGTGTCAGGGCCCCATGATTGATGCCAGGATATGGGTGAATTCTGCCCATGGAAGGGGGCTACACTATCCAAGCCTATGCCTCTGCCCCCTCTGAGTAAGCCTCTCCCAACAAATTTAATTTGCCAAAGAAGATGACAACGCAGGTAAACAGAGCTCACAAAGACAAGGAAATACCAAATAGTAACAAACTGAGTGATCCAACCACCAAACGCATAAATCAGAAGTTTAACATATCACTGATTTCAAGTACAAGACTCTTTTTCATTGCATTACGTCAACTAAAAACACCTTACAATTAAATACATTCTCTCATTCAATCAAAATTAGATAAAAAGTCATATGAAATACATTATATAATTTTGCATCCCATAACATTTAAAATAAATCAAAAGCAAAACAAGAAACAATAAAAGATAACCTGATAGTATTTATAGATGTTCATACATTTTTTAAATGTTCATAAAATGCTCTATTTTAGCCTCAGTATTGGTTTAACACTATGAACTGTGTTTAAACCTGGTGCAGAATCTGCTCTAAAGTAGTTAATCCTTTTGTATTCTTCTAATTCAGTTGCCAGACCTAGAGCACTACCATGCTTCTTTTAAAATGATCATTGAATAACTCCAAACTTAAAAGTATGATCACTACCCATATTTTGTATATGTTTACATAAAGTAAGTTTTTACACATTTGTGTATGTTTGAAATGTGAGAACAAATCCTCTCTTTTAACTTAGTCGGATTTACTTATACAAAAAAGATGAACATTTTCTATATGTAGCCAAATAAACAACATTTTCAGAACAGCAAGTTGCTGAAGTGTTAAAAATGTTTTTTTCTCATAGTTGGCTGTACAAAATGGATATCTGTCTCAGTCATATTAAAATGATGACAGTTATGACAAAGTTTTGTCCCATAATCTTCACCAATAGCCTTTGGTTGTTCACAAAAATCTTTATAACATAAATGGCCTCCCAAGGAAAGGGCAACCACAAAACATTTTTAATTGTGTCCAAAATCTTAAAGGAAACACTGAACACTGTGCTGTGTTGGCTGCAGATGGCACTGCCTATACTCAGCCAGAAGAAATAGCAAACCTGCTGGCCATTAAATTCATCTCAAATTTCACTCCCTCATCACTTCTGATCACTCCCAGTGACATGCCCTCTGTCATTCCTCTGCCTGTTATCACAAAAGAACAGGTTTTGACTGCACTCTGTAAAGCTAGAAACACTGCATTAATGGGACCTAACAGAATCTCAGGGTGCTTAATTAATAGCTTGAAAATGACCTAGCAGACCCACTCAGATCTGTAGCTAATCACAGTCTCCAGACAGGCTTTGTCCCAGTAGAATGGAAGACAGCAACAGGTATCCCTCTGCACAAAGGGGACCATTAATTGACCCAGGAAACTACTGACCCATAAATCTGGCTTGCCTCATATGCACGACTATGGCCCCTGTAACGATGACATAGGAAATCTCTAGACCTAGACCCAACCCACTTCAGCTTTGTCAATGGCAAGTCCTGCCTGCTCAATCTGCTGGACTTTGAGAAGGTCAACAAGGTCATGGATGAGGATAAGACAGTGCATACCACCTACTTTGACCTGTGCAAGACATTTGACACAGTACCCAACTTGGGGTATTATAGCTAAACTCATAAAACTGGGCATAAACCTCTACATCACCCGATGGATAACCAAATGGCACAGCTATCATGAATTTTGTTTCTTTGGTAATGCAGCCCAGGCATCCTACTAAAGAATCATTGAATAATTTTTAATGGTACATGAAAACCCCATTTTAAATGGGTTTTCCTGTAATAATTCAGTGGCATGATTAAATACTGATGTTGCCATGGAAATGCTGAAAAACTTACGAGGGCTAGAAAATAAGGTACAGCATTATAAATGTCTACAATGCAACAGAGTATATGGAAATAGACATAGTTCCGAGAGGTCTTCACATTAGGAAGATACCAGCCTGTAGTAATAAATATCCAGATTTGCTAAAGAAATGGTAATAATTAAATCTGAAGATAAGCAATGACTATGTGTCCCTTATAAATGACTAATTCTTTTAAATAGAAATTGATTTGTTGGCTGAAATTAATATGTTGGAAGATAAGCTAGTAACTTCAGTAAGTTTACAGACTGTTTAAAATGAATTTAGCGATATGCTTGAGAGAGTGAAATTATTTGAGTAGAAATTAATAACAACATAGAAGAAAATGTTACAGTGTGACTTCCATGATTTTAAATGTCCTAATATATTTCATTGGCTGAAAATGGATCAGCATCCTACAACATCCAACATGTTTATTAAAAACCCTATGACTATCACAAATAACTCTGAAGTGAATACACCTGTGAATAACTCATTAGGCTTTAATCAAAGATTTTGATATAATTGAATACACACATACTTGGGGTGTAACTGTTGTGGCGTCAGTATCCCTGGAATTCAATAAACTCCACGTAGGCTTTGTATGGTGAACAGCAGCGCTAATTACATGTTCATGCTGTGCACTGCATTTAAATGTAAACAAATGCAGTTCCATGGCTGGCAACAGTGTTGCCGGCTAGGAAATCATATAAAGCAGCACAGATAGTGAACATGTTTACAATAGGGCAAACTGGGTTAGCGGGATTGCGCAGAATGCCACAATGATTACCAGGGCTTAATATATAGTAATGTATATGATCCAAACACAGTACAGGACCGTGTATTCAGTGCAGAGTATTGTGAAATCCCATTCCAGGCATTCTGTACAAAAGTTGTGTAAATGATCTGTAAGGGTGGATCGACTGCCATTTAAAATAAACAGTCAAGGGAAGTGTGTGTCTTGAATAGGGACACACAGATGGACTGTAGGAATGAACACAGGGAAAGAGGACAGGTGAAACATCTTAATGTACAGTAGATGAGAGCATGTCAATGGAAGACAGTTGTAGCAGGAACCCTAATCATATATCAGTATGGTACAGTACGGATTGCACAGTGAAATGTATATTATGTGACTGTCACACAAGGTGAAATAATAATGAAGAAGATGTCTGTGAGGTAAGCGTCCTGACATGAACAGTGCAGAGGACATCTGTCAGGGATATTATATACAATTGGGGTTGGGTGTATATTGTAAAGTTGTGCAAACTGATTTGCCTGAATGTGACTTTAATGTCAGCAGAGGTCTCCAACAAGTGGACACAGTTACAGGCTCATGGACAACAGTAAAAGACGCATGCATAATCATGGACAATATCAGAATAATACCATCAGTAATCCAATGTCTCTGACAATACATATGTGATTCTGAGTGATCATAAATGGTTCTACACAAACACATTTGTACAACTATTATGACATGTCAGCAATCTATGAGGGTAATCAAGCACACCATCCTGATGCCCTAACATCCACTGGAGGTGTTAGGAGGGACACTACTGTACATGTAAGTGACATTAGGATCACTACATGCTATTTGACTGGTGTGCATGGCGGATATATATGGCACAATCCAAATTGTCACGAATATAACCCATGCCATCAATGTTGTCAGACAGTTATGTATGTGCTATGTGCATCACCAGAACAGGTATCATACATGCATCTGGTGTAACACCTTGATGGGTGTTCTGTACCATCAGAAGGTAATGTTTATGCAACAAAAAGAATACGTAGGTATGGCGAATAAGATGTGTGACAGCTAACTGTGGCAAAAATGGTACACGGTTACACATCACTGGAAGATGTGTATGGAGGTACATGAAGAAGGTCGCATTGTTCTCAAGTTATTGGTGTGATGAAGGCTGTGAACTATGGAGGTATTATGGCCTTTGATGTGGATGTCCTTCACATACTCAGTAGTTGTGCTGCATACAAGGGAGTATTCAGCACTGTAGCCACATGCTGGTGGACATTCCACATACCATCTACCCAATGACACAGGTCACATACCAGTTGGTCTGCTTATAGGGCGTGATGTCTACATTATCCTTGGATTGTGCATTTGTTTTCATAATGTAACAAATCCCCACCCATTTTTGTTTTATCTCATGTGTTGTCATGGCTGTGGCAGCAATCTTTGGTGTGTGTTGATACTGTCTGTATTATACTATTATCACATTTGGGGTCAATGATTGCTTACAATCTGTAGTCCTTCAAACAGCTGTTTGGACAAAGGTTATGTATGTCATTTGTGATGTCTGCAACTTAAAGTACAGGAAAGGGCCTAGCAGAAAGCCCTGATGTATGGGCCTGATCACTGGACCTGAAATATAGGTCACCTCACACATTTCAACATATTTAGATTCATGTACATAGATAACCCAGTATGTAACTGGTTCCACTCATACCTGAAAGATCGACAACAAGCTGTCTTGTGGAAAGATAAACTATCCCCCCTTCTACCTGTCACCCTTGGAGTACCCCAAGGTTCTATTCTGGGTCCCCTTCTTTTCTCTATATTCATCAATGATCTGCCCAAAGTCATACCACAGGCAACTACCATACAGTACGCAGATGATTCTACTCTAATCTGCACTGCCTCTACTCCCACAGAATTACAATTCATAACCCAGACTACCTTCAACAAAGTAGAGAACTGGCTTAATAATCGTCTTCTCTTATTGAACCCAAACAAAACCAAACTACTACTTTTCTCCCCCACCCATAAGCTAACACCACCAATAATTACAGTATCTTAAAACAATGGCACCATAATCTCTCCTGAACCAAACACTAAACTACTAGGTATAATCATTGACAACAATCTGAATTATAATGCCCATATAGACAAAACCATAAAAACAGTAAATAAAAAAATAGGCTCCATGTACAGGATAAAGAAATTTTTAACCCCAACTGCCAGAACCACAATAGCCCGCACACATCTTCTATCTTCTCTTCTATATGCCTTACCCATCCTCACTAATCTATCTAAAGCAAACCTCAACAAAATCACCAGCTGCTATAACAATATAGCTAGATTTGCCACAGGCTCCACATACAGATCCCACCATTGTCATAATCTTCACAAATTAGGCTGGCTAGAACTTCCCAATCAAATATTTTATAACCAACTCATAGTTGGACATAAAATCCTCTACCAACCTACCAGTACCCCTAGTCTATCTAAACTTATAACCCCCTATAACAACCTAACATCCCTACGCTCATCCAGCAGAGTGCTAGTACAAACAACCAAAGCCTACAACTCAGCTGGAGATTCATTGTTTTCCAACTCTGCTGGTAAAAAAATGGAACTCCCTGCCTCCAGAAGTAACCACTAATAGCTCCTTCCCTCAATTCAAAATTTCCCTGAAAACACACATGCACAGAGTCTGGCTATGTCCATGCCTAAATCCCAACTAACTATATAAAGTAGACTGAGATAATCAAACTATACTCATGCTCATATCTTAACCCTGACTAACCTAAAACACACCAATAAACATTTTAGACCAAACTTAGCTCTCAATTGTGGCTTCCCTTTTCTCCTTCTTAGATGACTACTCTGCCTCACACTATTTATAATTTCCTCCAATCTATACTACCATCTCTATTTCTTCTTCATCACTCGCTAACTGAAAATTCTTATCCTTTAGACACACCTCTCTAAAACTGGTTTTCCCTGTATATTTACTGCCTAAACGATAATGTTTTTATCTCCTATCTATTTATAACTAATATATATCTTTTGTCCTTGCCCAACTGTTAACCTTATAGAGATCCTTGTAACCTGCATTTTTTAAGTAGTATAAATAGATTCATTGTTAAATTTTAGATATGCTATTACCTAAATTTTTATTGTTACTAAATTTTTCATAACTTGGAACTTTTCTCCCTGGGCCTCCGCTGTAAATGGATATATATCCAGTCGGATTTTCCCGGTTAATAAATGTAAAATAAATAAATAAAATAAATAAATAAATGTATGAGATGAGATCCACTGATCTGCCCACTTGGTGATATAGGTGTTTATGGCCACATCTGACAGTGTTGAGTGAATACCTCAGTATGGATTTGTGTCAAATGCCTTAGCCTGGTCAAGTCCCACAGGATGATAATATTGTTATCATGCATACCCTCCATTTAGAAAAAGTCCATGATGACATGTTGGTCTACAGGTGAGGAGAGTCAGGATGTGTCAGGTGTCTATACATACATGCATCAGGTGCTGTGCCCCCCAACTCAGATGGATGCATGTTGATGTACAGCCTTCTACAGGAACATAGTCCTTGTGGAGGGTGTGTTGAAGTTTGTATTCAAGAGTGTCAGGAAGGTGTATGTGCTGAGTCACCCTATATTCGATCTGTGATCATGTCATAGCCCATTGATTCTGTGTGATACGCCTGGATGAAGGTAAGAAACTGCATACTGCCTATCTTGAGTTGGTCTAGGGTTTTGACACAATCCCCAACTCAGGTGTCATTGAGAAACTTGTCCAGCTAGGGATTAACCCTTATGTCACTAGATGGTTAACAAGTTGGCTCACTGACATAACACATACTGTTAAAGATAGTGACTCAACCTCTACCAGTAGAGCTGTCACCACTTGGTGTACCCCAGGGATCTTTGCTTGATCCTTTACTGTTTGGAATCTATTTCTTGACAGTCCAGACTAAAGTATACAGCCCTTAACTTACCAGTGATTGCATATGCATATTGGGTGTAATCATTGAGTCTACCAGTGATGATGACATATTACAGTAGGGGCTAGCACAGACAAAAGTATGGTGTAAAAACCACATGGTCTACAGATAAATGCAAAAATTGTGTCTTTATTTTGGCCTTCTGCAAAGTGGAATTACCTACTAATTACAACATTGACAACACTCCCCCCATACTGAAACCCAGTGGTGCAAGACCTGGGAACACACATAGATAGCAATATGAACTTTGACCACCAACTGTCCACAGTGGTATGGAAAGGCTACATTGTGCACCTCAGTCAGACCATCATATTCAGATGTGAAGATTATATATTATCACTGCACTCGGACCGCATCAGGACACTAGTAGATTATAATACTCCTATTTGCATGTAGCTCACCAGAGACCTGTAGCAACTGGAGACAACAAGGATTTCTCACAAAGAAAATACAGGGCCTATAAACAATGCCATTAGGTATGTGGATAGACTGAAAGCCATGTCACTGTAATCTGTATTGTATTGGATGAGGTGACTTGTGCCTGGTCTCTGACCCTACCCTGGTGGGAATACTGCACATATAGCTGATGACAGCAGAGTCTGGTGAGAGGAAAATGGTAGTAGCAATATCCCACATGCTGTTGCAAAATGTACTTTGTAATGTCAGGCAAGGGCACAAACACACACCCATTGATTGCAGTGAGAACAGAACCCCATACCTATCTAAGTACACTGACTAGAGAACCCTGTATTTAAGGCAAGCATCACAGCTCAAGTCTGACTTGCAGAGTGTCAGACAACCCTTTATAGCTGACATCAGCGGTGTCTGGTGAGGAGAAAATGCTAATAGCAGTGTCCCACATGCTGTTGTGAAATGCACTCTGTAATGTCAAGCAAGGGTATAAACACACACACATACCCCAGTTGACTGCAGTGAGAACATAACCCCTACATAAGTACACTGATGAGAGTACACTGACTTTATTTAAGGCAAGCACTACAGCTCAAGTCTGACTTTTATAAGGGTGTAGGACAACTTATGGTGAATGACATCAGCACTGGATGTTAGAGAGAATATGTTGGGAGGCCTGCATGACATGGATATGTAAGCTTGTGCAAGTGTCATAATACTGTCAATCCATGGAATTGGAGTGGAAACTGTCAGATACACACATGCTGTTCTGGCTAGATAGACACACACACAACTTCCAGTTGACTGCAGTGAGAATAGAACCCCTACCTATTGAAGTCCACTGATTAGAGAACTCAGTACTTTATGCAAGTGCCACAGCTCAAGTCTGACTTTTATAAGTCTGTGGGACAACTTATGACATCAGCACTGGATGCTGGAGAGAAAATCTTGGGAGGCCTGCATGACATGGATGTGTAGGTATGTTCAACTGTCAAGATAGTTCAAGTTGTGCATGTTACCAAATTGAGTGTGCAATGAGTATTATGTGGTGGTTGTGTTCCAATGTGCAGATGTTGTTTAAGAGACAGCTTTACAAAGTATATGCAAACAGGTGTCCACATTACTACAAGTATATTTGTCATCAAAAAGTACTGAGAGACTAGGGTTGCAGTGCGTGGGGGGGTAACACATAGCTGCATTGGAAATATATGACATATTTATAGATATGGCCTTCATTTTTTATGTTTCCACATCTAATTTCACAAAACTAATACATGCTATTATTTACTTTGCATAGCTCAACAGCGAGCAGCAGGTTTGAGCAATGGCTGGCAAAGTGTTTGCACATGTGGGATTCACATTTCTACTGCTTTCCCCATTTTGTGTGTAGTTAAGCGGTGCACAATTGTGAGGTGAGTTGCTACAATTCTGGGAGGTAGTATTGAGTGTATGAAATAGACCTGCTGCTTAACTGACTGTGTGGCAGCAGATGTAAAAGCATTGATACATTTCTTTTTGAGCCCAGATGATACTGGGTTCAAATACAGGTGTATGTAATACTTTTAAACAAATAGTAATAATGCAATTAAATTAGTCTCTATACTACATTCACTATGTGTTACTGTGTTTTACCGTAGTGTGAAGTGTTTAAGCAGCAATGCATGGAGGTAAATGACACCATCGAAGAGCCATTCATTGTCACTTGGCATTGGTGCACAATGCCAAACTCTGCACAAACATACAGGCCAAAACATGAAGGGCTGTGTGATGATAGGAGGTTCTGCCAGCCATGGCAGGAGAAGTAGGGGAGCGGATGTGTAACATATGCCATCACAACTAGCTGTAATTTTCTAAAGAATGATGTCATTGGTGTATCAAACTGATTTGTACAGATGCTTGTGTTTAAAAATGTATTTGTAAAGTTGCTTGTGTTAAAATGTATCAACAGTGTTTCCTGCTGGACAGAATATAAATGTACATGCATTATTGCAACTGTTTAAATGAATACATTGTAACAGTATATACTAGAAGAGAAGAGATTAATCCACCTGACTTGAATGTCTGTACTAGAGAATAGTTTGTAGCTCCTATAGAAAGAGTGGAATGTTTTTTTTGTTTTATGGCATCCAGATGCTACAGCCAATCTTAGAAAAGCTCCAGATATGTATGGTAGCACATAGGTGCTAAACCCTAGCAGCTTCTAGTGTTGGTAATAATGTGAGAACCAGATATCAAATGACCAGGTGTATGTGATTTCATTCTGTACAGAAATAATGTTTTAATATTAGAGGAGACTGAAGTCTCAGGGGTAGTCTGTTCTTGGAAACCTGACTAGAAAAATCCTCACCCATATCTTCTTGCCTTGCAGTAGTAAGTAACTTAACTAGAGAACAGTAATTATTTTAGTCAAGCAGGAACAGGTAGTGAGATTAACTAAGTATTGTTTCTCTCTATCTGTGTGAAGCTTTCCATCTGTGTTATTTTTAATATTTCCTGTGAATGAAACTCTGGTGTTTACTGTAAATAAATATTTAGTATTTTGCATGACCTTTTATTATTTACTATTAAATATATTCAAACTTTTCGTTTTGGCTGGTACTTGTAGAGAAATATTTTAACCTGTGAGAGTACTTATATTTATTTGGTGATAACTGTGGCCACTCCTGAAAGCCTTGCTGTTTGGTCGGGTCTATATTATATTGTCGACAGGTGAAAATGTCAACTCTGACTTATTTGACACCAAAATGTCAAACTACAAAATTAGCGAATGGCCAAATCACCGATTTCTTTCCAACAGAAAGAAATCGGTTGGCCAAACAACAACGGCACACATAAACAAATATATTTAAGTGGGGGGGGGTTAGCCCCCCACCCCCCTAACTAAATATTCTAACTCCGAGACCGGTTCTACCTGACATAGTCGAAACCACACAACACCGACAACCACATCACCGACACCACATATTCGACAGTCCATAAACGAAACCACACATAACCCGACGGTACACAAACACGAAACCCCATACACTGCACACCACAATAACAATTAAAACAAAACACATCCCCATTCCACAAACCACACACACACAAGCACACCAAAATCCTTACAAGCCCACACTAAACCTTACCTAACCCTAAGGTCCTAACTCACCCTAACCCTAACTCACTTAACCCACCCCTAACCCTAACTCACTTAACCCACCCTATCGCCCTAACCCTAACTCACTTAACCCACCCCTATCCCCACAGACCGTCAATCTCCACACTTACCTGCCTCGCACCCTAACGTCCGTCACTACGCATACTCACAGCCTTTCCCCATGTCGGCATCCTCGTTGGTGTTGTCATCCGTCGTCGGTCTTCTGCATTGTCGATGTTCTGCCACTCCGATCGAGCGTCGGTCTTCTTCGATCTTCTGGAGCTCATTCCGCTGTCGGTCTTCAAGTCAGGTAGAACCCCGAGACCGCACTGCACTCAGGGAAAGGGCAGGTGTAAGAGAACGGCCAACCAATTTCTTTCCAGTGGAAAGAAATCTGTGATTTGGCCATTCGCTAATTTTGTAGTTTGACATTTTGGTGTCGAACAAGTCAGAGTCGACATTTTCACCTGTCGACAATATAATATAGACCCATTTGATTGACATTACCATTTGTATTAATATTAATTTCACTCAGTATAATTGGGTACCCTTTTAAGATCTTCATAGTAACTGACTGGTAGCAGTGAATCTACCTTATAGTCTGGGCAAAGTTGGTAGAGTAATCTGTGCTAGCCTTTTCCAGGTATATGTGAAAATGAAATCTCAGCACGCGCGTGTGTGTGTGTGTGTGTGTGTGTGTGTGTGTGTCAGCTACTTGGAGCAGGGACACAAAGCACTGGTTTCACAGAGAGGGTGCTGAACTCCGCTATGCCAGTGGAGAACCCTACCGGGGACCTAGAGATAGACAGATAATAGAGAAATCCAGACCCAGGGCTGAGTGTGTTCCCTGTGTACTATTAATGGAAAGTGTGCTTGATGCAGAGAGGTCTGACTGGAAATACTGAGTGCATCCATTTGTATTGCAAACAAACGTCCCTCTCCAGTGTCAGTGAGGATTCAGGCTCCTTGATTACTGACCCAGAGTGGGGACATCACAGGCCCTCACTTTGCTGTGAAACTTTTAGTGTTTCTTTTACAGATAGATAACATGGAGACATTTTGATGGCACATAATAGAAAATACAAAAAAAGAGGTAAGGGTTGGGGTGAGAAAAAAGAGATAAAATTACTACTGTCATATGTGACATATAATGCACGATCACAATTATACAACTATTTTATCTGAACTATTATAGTTAAGTATACATCCTATCAACTACAAACTATAATTACGGATTGCACAAAGTAATCTTTGCAATGTGCACATATTGCAGATATGCTTGGTCCTGGTATACCGATTACAATTAGCAGGACATTTATGGCATATGTATAGAGTTTAATTTATGTAATATTATGAAGTAAATGCAGCATTGTATAGTTGCTACTTATAGTATTTGAGCTCACAACCTCTGACTACAGTCTTACACTTGACTCCTAATGTTGGTTTGTGCTACAGACTTATTCATGGATACTTGCTTTTATAGTTAGGATATGCATGCTCACTTTGCTACTACTGTATAGAATACAAAAAATATATATCATTAACATTTAAAGCTACAATAATACTTCTCTTGTGCTGCATACATACCACTTGCTTCCCTCAGTCTCTCCAGATGTTCAGCATGAGCCTGCTGATTCAACTCAATTTTGGCATTGGCAGTGAAAAGAAAATAACAGAAGAGCATTATGCATATCAGTCTTTCCTCTATTTAACTTTCTGTGTATTAAAAATAATCTTTTATTAAGATCCTTACACAACTGTGGGATGTCACCAGTTTGAAACTCACCCACTGGTTGAATGTATCCCTTTTGTGTCTTTGTACATCATTGAAGTGCTGCCTACACTGTTCTCCAGTGCATGGAATGACAGTCGCACTGGATAGATACAGCCTTAGCCAAAGTACTGCAAGCCTCCGACTTGTACTGGGAGCCAGAATAGTCCCCCTGCAGAAACCTTTAGCTGTGGCTCTTTGCCATGAGTCCAGTAAATATCATGGATTCGTGAACACCCCACCTCTGTATCCTAAACTGGGCACCTTCCCCTCTAACACCATACATGTCTAATACGAAAAATAAAACAATGGCAAATGTTGGTTTCCCACCAGTTGCTATCGCTTTTACTAGTAGTTTGCAAACCTGAGAAATGATGCCAATCACATTTGCACAATGTTAAGTGGAGAGCAACAGTGCCAAGCAAAGAGGAAAGCAATTTTTGAAATTGGAAGGTTAATCTAACACTTGATATTAGTTTGAAGGATGTCAGGTGCTGTAACTGTTAGGTAAGTTAATTTGGCAGACATGCACTGGGGGCATAAATTTCATGACCTGACATATTTTTGTTTTGGCCTTATACACTGATAAAATTGATTTTTTTAAAGTGTGGAATTCAAACATATGCATAAGGGACAAACATTTTATTCCACTTAGTAATTAATCATTCATTAATACAGCTGACAGTTTAAGGTGTTAACTACATATGTGTGTGATCTGACAAGGTTCTTGTATATAGATTCATTTGTGTATGTGTCTTATATAATTGTGTTGGGCATCCAAGTCCAGTTAGCAGAATTATACTTACAGAAATATTGTAGAAAATATACCCTCAGCTATACATCTGAAAACACGAGTGTCTTATCCCTCATACATATAATTCACATAAGCTCCACTATCTAAAGTGTTACAAGTGGGATTAAATATCATGTAAAATGGAACAACAATAAAAATGTCTGTAATGTCCTGTGTTAGAAAACAACAGCTCACGGCCAGAGCAACCACAAGGACCTGGAAACGGATAATGTACTTCAAAGGCTCCTTTATTTCACTTTAAACATCCACAAGTAAAAAACACAGCTTTTCAAACTAAGAACAGGAAATATTGTCAAGCGCTTTCGCCCGGGCTCTCCCAGGCTTTATCAAGACAACCATAAGTGGGAATATACTTCCTTTATATACATTTGCTTAATCCCCTACTTCTTAATTGTATTGTTGAACTTAATTAATTAAATTTTATTGGTAAAACACAACCACCTAATATTTAAAAGTTCTAATGGTTAATATTCTTTTAAACATTTAAAAAGCCTTATAAATAATCTAAAAAATACAGTAAAACCACATACTTTGACTTTATGGCCACAAAACCACCAGGCCTTAATGATGCCATAAGCATTAATAGTGCCCTGAAGTTGCGAAGAGCCAAATTATAATAAAATGAGGTTCACAAATAGGTTTGTAAGTGTATAAGGTGTATGAAATGATTGTCATAATATTTTTAGTATAAGGGTTAAACAGTGATGGTTATTTACATTGAGTGTTTGTAAACAAGGTTACAATATGTATTGTTATACATTTCATTCTTTTGCATTATACAGGAATGTACATGTAGAAAGCTAAAATGCATTTGTAATTATGTATATTCTGCAGGATGTTTGAACAATGTTCAGAATAGGAATTCTTTATTCAAGCACAATATTGGTATAGAAAGTATTTTACACATATATTTTATACATTTTTATAAATATATTTTTTATCATACTTAGGAGACATGTCTTAAAAAATTACTCTTTTACGCTTTGAGTATGGCACATAGATTAATTTAATAACATTTATATATTAACTTGTTTTAGATTTATAAATAAACAAAAAAAATTTTTATAAGTAAGGTATGCCATACAATAAATTAAACTAATTTAAGGACCCTATAATGCTGCTAAAGAAAGTTGTTATAAGTGCAATTAAGGCATAAAGTCGAAGTATGTGGTTTTACTGTATTTTTTAGATTATTTATAAGGCTTTTTAAATGTTTAAAATAATATTAACCATTAGAACTTTTAAATATTAGGTGGTTGTGTTTTACCAATAAAATTTAATTAATTAAGTTCAACAATACAATTAAGAAGTAGGGGATTAAGCAAATGTATATAAAGAAAGTATATTCCCACTTATGGTTGTCTTGATAAAGCCTGGGAGAGCCCGGGCAAAAGCGCTTGACAATATTTCCTGTTCTTAGTTTGAAAAGCTGTGTTTTTTACTTGTGGATGTTTAAAGTGAACTAAAGGAGCCTTTGAAGTACATTATCCGTTTCCAGGTCCTTGTGGTTGCTCTGGCCGTGAGCTGTTGTTTCCTGGTTCATTCGTTTTTCTTTTCCACTGATGTCCTGTGTTAGAACCCAGGACCATGTGTATGGCAGCCCTACACTTACCCCTGTTGCCACAAAAATTTTGAAATAACACTTGTATATTTTTCTGTTCATTGCTATCAACTGGACTGTCACAAAAGTAAAAATATGTTGCACTTCCTGTATTTGAATGCATGACCACCTGTATTACAATCCTAGTCTTGCACCTGCTGCCTCAGGAATAGTTAAATGACAGTTGCATAATTCCCTATTCATTCTTAAGTTTTGTGTGTTAACCCCTGCGCAACTCTGCTTAGCATGTTTGCACGTGCCCAACAGAATTAATAGAATATATCCATTTTAAATTATTGGCTGTCTGCATCCTGTCTGCAGGTGTTTAATGGCTGCAGGCATTTGGGTACCTTGGTCACCACCACACAACATCACTTAGCAGCATTGCGTGATGGAAAGCAAAAATTGCAACAATGTATCCTTTTTGACCTTTACACTGTCTATGCCCAGTCTGCAGGTGTCTGCTTCCTGTGTGGGCCATTGCTAAATGTCATGCAAATGAGATAAGCACAGCTAAACCTGACATTCATTGTGTTTCTGCATCTCCCTTGTTTACACTAAGCTGCTTACTGATCAAACACTGGCATTAAGAAATAAAATAAAGGGAAAATTAGTTGGAATGAAAAAAACAATCTATGAAATAAACACTACAAAATTTTTGTTGGTACAGATGAAATATTTTTACACAGGTCCAGATTTGAACTCTCACTCCAATGAACTTTCAGAACATAGGAAGGTTGTCTTATACCTCTTTGCCACACAGCTTTGCAGCAGGGGACTGATATAATTCTGCATACAACCAACTGCAAAATCTTCCACAGTGCTAATAAAATATATGACAGTTGTTTATACATGTATTAATTTCAGATGTAGTACACTGAGTGATCACACAACCATTTACAAATATTGCTTGCAGAAACGCAGCTCTGTCTTATCTCTCTGTGTTTGTTGCTCATGCTTGTCTTATCTGACCAGTAATCTCAGACATGCAGTCTGTAAGACATTTTGTATCATTTCCTTAAAATTTGTGAGGATATTAGATGGCAATAATATACAGTTGACAAATGAAAGGGAAGTTGGATGTTACTGAACAAACTGAAATGTGTGTTGCTTACTTACATTTAAAACTTTGATACAATTACTTCTACACTTTGTAAGTCTTACCTGGCTGACACACCCACTGGAGGTAGGGCAGTCTGAATTGCTGTTGTGTTTTCCTTCCCCCTACCAGTAATTATTCACAGTTGCAATCCACTAGCAACAAACACTGAGGGAGTGTCTGCACTATGTTTATATCTGATACACAGAGTCAAGTAATTGAGATTCACCAAATTTAGTAAGTTCACATCTCATTTGCACCTTCACTATGCACACAACCCTGAATCTACACCACCATGTAGCTAGGGAACCTGAAGATGAGGAGACTTGTTTATGTGAATAACACAGATGAGGATATTACTTTAGGATATATCTAAACAGAAGATTACTGTGCTTGATAAGGTATGCTTGCATTTTTCAACTATATACTGCATATGCTGAAATGTTATTAAGAAAAATCTGTTATTTATATATATATATATATATATATATATATATATATATATATATATATATATATATATATATATATATATATATATATATATAAGTGTACTGATGGCATGGGTGTGTTTGTCAGGGCATTTCACTTTCTCAGATGCACAGCCATATTAACTGTCATCACAAGTGTTAATGTTGCAACATTTTTTCTCTGTAAACTCTTCTATTCTTATTTTGGTGAAATGCAGATGTTAGCCTTCTAGAATGGACCATACACACCTCTAGGGGAGTACTGGCCACAGATAGGTATGACTGGCAATAGCTTAAAATGGAATGTTCTGTGTTAAATCTGTGCACGTTTCAGGGACAGGTCATTTAATAGCACTTTTAGCATTTCACTGATGGTTTGTTAGCAAAATGTGTCATTTGTTTGTTCTTTTAGGGGTGGAAGAGCAAAGTTGCAGTTCTGTTTTGGTACAAACAAGATATTTTGCTGTTATTACTCTCCTTGTTTTGGATCCAACCTGGTTTTGTGTGTGATTGCAATATGTTACAGCCACACAATTCCCTTTTTTGTATTTCAGTATCTTAACTGTTTTATGTTTCTCTAGTAAGTAATAGTGAAATGCTACCTTTTATGTGTTATCTGGAAACAGAACTTTTAGTTGCATGGTACTTGTGTATTATCCTTCTGTTGTGTTTTAGGTCACCTAGGACTATGGCACCCAGGTTTCCAAATCCTTGAAAACTCCTTTCAGTAACCCTGAGAATCAGGTCATTTTGGAAGCTTGTAGGCAACATGGTGCCTTTCTGCTTGAGAGGGGACATGGAGATATATCATGCAGAATGCAGATTTGGCAGCAGATAGTTGCTGATATGAATGCAGTAAGTGGCCACAGCAGGACATATGATCAGGTGTACCATAGAGCCACTGACATGATTTCATCTGCATGGAGGAGAACTGGTGCAGTGGCCTGTGATTGGATGGGTACCAGGGGGCCTGCTGCAGAGGCCCACTAACAGCAAATGAGTTCCTGTCCACTGTCAGGGATCCAGACAGCTCCCTGGAAAGCTCAGAACAGCATGTTATTGCCATTGGTGCTGCTGTTTCAGGGAGAACAAGTATGGCCTAGGAGGAGCTTCCAGCTAGGCTTATGTATCTCAGTTATTAAATACTCTTGTATAGTAACATATTGACAGCAATATATAAATTATTTGTAACAATAAATTAATTTGGGGAAGAATTGTATATTGATACAGTTAAAAGCACATTCTGATTGATTACACATGGGCTTAAGTCAAACTTGTCATCCAAGTTCTTATTAAAAGTATTGTTAATGGACATATAAAGGGCAAATATTTTAACCCCCTGTGTTACTGTTAATTGTGATGATGTTGTCCTTACCTTTTGCTTAACTTCTTCCAGGACCATCATCCATGGGAAGCAAAGCATCATCTGCACATGGTAAGCCAAATATGTTTTGTCAGTAGTGATGAGTAGTTCAAAGAAACATATATTTTATCCATATGTGAGATGTGGGTATCAGGACTGTTGTGTGTATCATAAGTGATCCTGACAGTGGAAGTGTAGGACTCTTTCCACCTGATGTCAGAGTATCGGCAGACTCTGATGATGATGGTGGCCAAACAGAAGCACATTCGGGGGTGCAGAGGTTGAATCTGACACAAAGGCTGACATTCAGCCATCCCCTGTAATTCCAGTGGACACAGCCAGTAAGCCTATGCCAACCCATTCTAGTCAGTCCTCAGATATTGGACAGATGGGAGGGTGAGACACTCAATCAGGGAAGTGTGGTCACTGTGTCTTCAGTACCTGTTGAGTCTGGCCATAGACAAAGTCTAGGTGAGGTGCCATACAGGAGGGTTGTTTGGGATGCTCAGAGGAGGCCTGCTGTCCATCCTCCACCTGATTCAGGTGTGTCTTTCTGTGCCACTTGTATGTTTAGGACCATCATAGAGGCATAGGCACTTTCCTATAGGTCTTTCATAAAAATACTTAGGGTTGTAGATGTGGCACAGGCTGACATGCTTGACTGCCTACAAGCACATTGCCGACTCAATGGATCAGATGAATGGCATGTTGGAGTATGTCGTGTCTGTAATGGAACATCTGCTGGGAGGTGGACGGCATCTTTGTGGGTGTAGATCAACCACATCATCTGTTGTTAGCTGATGTGTCTGTGCCCAATCATGCTCCCAAAGTGGCACTACTTCCACTGATTCATCAGTGGTTGGGTGCCCACACCCACACGGGGCAGGTCGTGTGGTCATGGTCCTGGGTGTTCTCATGAGGGGAGCTCATCCAGCAGACATCAGACACATTCAGGTAGCAGCAGTGCATCTGATCATGGGCCTGGATGTTCCAGTGCAATTCCCTGGCACAGACAGTTCTCATGGTCAGGTATGACAATGATGGACACCTCTACCATGCACAGCTCGCACCTGTCCAACATACCAAGATGTAGACCTAGCACAGAGCTTGGCTGTGTTCATACAGATACTTGCACACCAATTTCACCTGGAGGACCCATACAGACACGCACACAACAGTTACATATGGTTCAGCCGTGAAGCTTAATGCTCATTTTGTCTCACTGGTCATTTGTTACTTTATCTGAATGTCTGCCTGCTTCTCTTTCTTACTCACACACACTTACTGACCTTTTGTGTCAGTCTAAGCTTCCTGTCCACCCCACCACAACACACTGTACAAATGATAATAACTGTGCCATATCCCTGTTTTCTATATTTTGGATTCAGGGATAGATAACATTTGAGTCTGATGTTCAGGGTGCATAGCTGACTTAGTGCTTAGTATAACTGCATTTGTGATGTTTTGATAATTGTAGCTTTGACATATTTTGGTCTTAGAAAGCTTGACAGTTGATAGAATCAAACATTTTTTGCATCAGTATTTTTAATAATCTTCTGAGGGTTGTGAAGTCTGAAAGAGAAGTGTGTCCCATTACTTTCTAGCATCTCTCTTTAAAGATTTTCCAGTACAAAAGTATGATGGTATACTTTTCAGATGTATGACTGTGTGAATCTTTGATTCCTGAGGCCTACTACTTGATACAGGACACATGCATCACATACGTCTGTGCTGTCACATGTTTAAGTCATTTGTGTACAAATCACGCACCTTTTACTTGCTTACATTACCAAGTAACTCCATGCAAGGATATGTCATTAATTCATATTATTACACGATACACTCTAGGTTCAACACTTACCTTGTATAGCCAGCAGTCACAATAGTTTTAGTTCAGGGCAGATTCTGATGTTAGCAGTACACAGCCATTACATAGGTAGGTAAAGGTTGTGACTGTTGACTGGTATCAATGTTACTATATGTATGTGAGTAGGATGAAGGTTTTAGCCCCTTAGGTGGTGAGTGAGTGTGCTATGGGTTGCCTCTTAGCCAGAGTGAGGACATATTGAGCATGCCTACATCTGCCTACATCCATAGCAGCTGCTGGTCCCCCCTCTGACTCCTCACCTGCTTGTAGCTGTGGTGACCTTGCCATTGATGGTGGTATGTGTGCCCCTTCCCCTTGTTGATCCTGCTGAAGCTGCTTTCTTAGGATGATGTTGTATAACATGGCACAGACTATGAATATTTCAGTACTTGTACATGGATTGTACTGCAGAGCTCCTCCAGATGTGTGTAGGCACCTGAACTGCAACTTCAGCAAACACATGCTTTGTGATATTTCTGGTATGAGTGTGTGCCTCATTATGGCATTCTTCAGCAGGTGTGTGTGCATTTCTGTAAGGTGTCATCAGCCACAGTTCCAGTGCATAACCTGCATCCCCCAGTAAATGACCCTGTGGGATATCCCCCTTAGTGAACATCTGATACAGTTGGGATGTGTGGCAGATATGTAAGTTGTGGTAAATCCCTGGGTTGCCAGCACACATGTTCAGTATGATTCCCTTGGCATTATTCTCAATTTGGCATTTAATAGAATGGAAGCCTTTTCTATTTATGTAAAAATTTCCCTGTTCCCCAGATGGTACCTTAATTTCTGTATGTGTACAATCTATGGCACCCAGTATTCCAGGGTATTGTGCTACAGGGTAGAACTCCTGCATATTTGTGTCCCTGTCCTTAGGAGCACAGGAAAAATATATGTGGTCACTGGCATGTTGGAGCATAGGATTCGGGAATTGATGGAGGATCCTGGATGCTGATGCCTGTGACACCCCCAGCATGTCTCTTGTTGGTCTCTGAAAGGCTCCTGTAACTAAAATGATAAGTGCTACACATACCTTTGTCTCCACTGGTATGGGTTCCCCTTGGTTTGCCCTGGGTCTGAGTTGAGGATGACAGAGGTTGCAGAGTTTCTGTAGTGTGTCTCTGTCTACCCTTTAGCACTATACAATTCCATGTCATACAGATTGTGGTACGTTAAACTGGATCTAAAAACTCTTTGCCTTCTTAGCTGTGATCTATCAGCAGTAGCAGCAGCAGCATCAGCATAGACTTCAGCCTGTTTTACATACACATGAATTAAAGCAACAGTAGTCCCTAGCATTGTCTCTGTGTAGGCTCCTTTCCGTGGCTGTATTCCAGTAGGTTTTTAAATTCACAGGGAAAACCAGCACTGAGTCTACACAGTTGCATTATAGCTTGTTGAATAGCTGCTCCGTCTTGGATTACTTGATTAGCATACAATTTAGCCGCTTATGTTGTAATTAGCATGCCATGGTGTTTACCTTGTTTGTGCGACTCCACATGCTGTGTAGAGCCACTTAGTGAATTCAAAACAGTGCGGTATCATGTGCGCATTACTGCACAACCCGCACATGGTGTAAGCTGACCATGTAGGGGTTTATTGAATCTGCCTTTATGTCAGTCTCAGCACAGTATATCCTGTAAAAGAACAATTAATAATGTAGTAACATCAAATGACAACAGTATTTTTTTTAGCTTTAACTTGGTGTGTCATTGTACAATTACCAGTAACAGTGCAAGAATGAACAGTCGACTGATTTCTGTCTTGAGGAAAAATTTCTAACAAACTTGTAAAAAATAACTGCAGAAAAATGCTGAAAAACGACCACAGGTGACAAGACAAATCCAAGGAACAAAATATAATCTACAGAGACAAGTTTTAATTCATAAAAACAAGTAGTGTAAGTGCTTTTGTCTTGTTTCTGTGAGCAAGACTTCATCAGACAAACAGAACTAATGCAAAATGCAGCTATTTAAAGTGTCACATGCTGAACATCAATTAGCTTCTAAAAGCAAAAGTTACAGATATTTAAAAACATTTAAATATAACTACAAATGCTAAATGAATAAGCATGAATAAATAAGCAAGCGTGAATAAAACTGACCAAGCATGAACATGCATGCTGAGGATGACCTGATTTTAAAAATATTATAAAAAACTTTGTTTAAAAACTGTGCTAAATAATTACTTGAAGTGCAAAATGAGCAATTCATTTAAAAGAAATACCCACTAGTAAGATCAACTATTACCCAGCCTGTCATTTAACTAATATAATACAAAAAATACAAAGAGCATAAAAAAGTAATTCTACTATGGTCCAGTGATGTAACCAAACAAAATGTACATAAGAAATGATCAATTACCTCTGCAAACTCTTCAGTTTTAAAACACAAGACAAGAAACATAAATCATTTAGTCCTGGAGCATTGTAGGCATTCAATTTTATTTGCCATAATAATTTGCACAGTTCTAGCTTAAGGGTGAGGCGCCCCCTGGGATCTTGTTCAGTTTGATCAATCACCCTAAACTTGAAACTGTGCTGGGGGTTTTCGTGCACATGCTTAGCCAGTGTATTCTCCAATTTTAACTTCCTGATACTATAAATATGTTCGTAGACCCTGTCCTTGAATCTATGATCAGTTTTACCGATGTAGAAGCAAGGGCAAAGTTTGCAGGTTGCTAAATAGACCACTCCCTTGGTGGCACAATTAAATCTTTTATTTATGTAATATTTTCTCCCTCTAATGGAGAAGGCATTACCCACCTCAATAAATCTACACTGGGAGCAGCTCTCACATTTATACATGCCTGGAGCTCTCACAACTGGGATCTTACCCCTCTCCAACAAACTTTTAAGATTGTGCCCTCTTCTATAGACAATTCTAAGTCTGGATTCAAAAATAAAAGTTAGATCTGTATCTGAACTAAGTGATGTCCAATTTTTATACAAAAGTTGTCGTACTAACTTAGTATCGATACTGAATGATGTGATAAAAGTCACCTTGGGTGGGTTTGATTTATATGACTGGCTCCGCTCAACTAAAGATGTCACAGTGTTGAGGACTACATGCCTAGTTGAAAGTATTGGACTAAATACTTCATTGTTTCTCTTGTGTTGGATCTCAAATATCATCTCTTCTAAAGGTTGGCTAGGGTACCCCCATTTCAGAAACATTCCCCTCAAGGTTTGACATTCCACAAAAAATTATTCATCATCAGAAACCATGCAGGCCGCCCTCACCAACTGGCCCTTAACAACAGATTTATTTTGTTGATGAGGGTGACTACTGGTGTAATGAAGAAAGGAATTGGAGTAAGTGGATTTTCTGTGACTCTTAGCTTTGAACACTTGGTTCCTTCTATCTTTATATAAGTCTACATCCAGATACACTATGTTCTATGTACTTGAACTATATGTAAAGAAATGTAAAGAATAAAAAATTCGTAGAGGCATTCAAATAATCAATACATTTGGAAATGTCATGTTTTATTAAATAAATGAGTTTTAACATGTTTCTTGAACTGTGATGGGGATTTGTTGTCAGTTATGTGGGCAGGAAGGGAGTTCCAGTTTTTTGCTATACAGTGGCTGTAGACAGACTTACAAGCTTCATTGTTATATTTGGTTACTTTGAGGAGGTTTTGTGTGCTAGACCTCAAGGGCCTGGTGGTTGTATAGGGTTGCAAAATATTTTGTAGGGCTGGCGTGTTTTCAGAGTTATGTATTATTTTGTGAGCTAGTGATAGTTGATTGAGTTGAAGTAGTAGTGGTAGTTCTAGCCAACTGAGTTTTTTTAGGCATTCACAGAGATGTGTTCTGATGAGAGAGGTTGTAGCAAATTTGGCTATCTTATTATAACAACTATCAAACTTGTTTAGGTTGGATTTGCAGAGATATGTAAGCATGGGGGAGGCATAAAGTAGGGTGGATAGTAGGTGAGTCCTCACTATTGTAGTTTTGGAGTGGTCAGTGAGGAATTTTTTATTGCAATACAGTTGGCTAAGTTTTTTATGTACTTTTTTATGGTTATAGAAATATGTAGGTCAAATCTAAGGTGATTATCTATTTCCTTGTTAAAGGTGGAGATGAAAGAATCAGTGGGAGGTGTGGCTCTGTGGGAGCTAAAGAGTACTAGCATTGTTTTACTTGGGTTCAGAATGAGCCTTTGGTTTGTAATCCAAGTTTCTGCTAGGGAAAAGCATTCTTGTGTTAGGGAGTGAAGGATGTCAATTGATTTGGCTGCGCATATTATGGTGGTATCATCTGCATATTGCACTATTGAGGCTTTAGGAATACTGTTTGGGAGCTGATTGGTGATGAGGGTAAAATGAATTGGCCCCAGGTACTCCTAGGGAGACTGGCAGGGTGGGGGAGAAAGGGGGAGAAAGAATTTGAAACAAAAGTTATATTTTAAGGATTTGTCTGAACAACCAAAGCCTATTGGTGAAGGTTGTGGGACAAAAACCTTGTCATAACTGATATTATTGTAATATGATTGAGATGGATATCCACTTTGTACATCCAACTGTCAGAAAATAATTTATTCTTAAAACTTTATCAACTTGCTATACTGAAAATGTTTATTTGGCCATGTGTGCAAGATGTTAATCTTTTTATATAAGTAAAACTAATTGTAAGTTAAAATAAATTATTTGCTCTCACATTTCAGGCATATGTAGATGTGTAGAAAGTAATGTTTTATATAAACATATACAAAATATGGGTAGTGAGCATACTTTTAAGTTTAGGATTTTTTAGCGGTTGTTTAAAAAGAAGCATGGTGGTGATATAGTTCTGGAAAATTAATTAGAAGAATACAAATGGATTAACTACTTTAGAGCAGATTCTGCACCAGGATTAAACACAGTTTGTAGTGTAAATCTGATATTGAAGTTGAAACGGAAAATTTTATTAACATTTATGAACATTTATAAATGTTATTTATCTTTTATTAATTCAGTTTTTATTTTTGTGTTTTGATTTGTTATTCTAAATACTCTGGGCTACAAAATTATATAATATATGCCATATGAATTTTTAACTAATTTTAATTGGATGCTAAAATATATTTAGTTGTATTCTTTGCTGATGTAATGCATCAAAAAAGAGTCTTGTACTTGAAAGCTTTACTATATTAAACTTTTGATTTATCCATTTGGTGATTGGAACTCTCAATCTGTTACAAATAATGATTTGCAAGTTTTCTCTTTTACCATAATAGGGTAACCCATTACCACTTATCCAAAGCATATTTAACAGCATTTCAGTAAGCCTGCCCTCCGATTATGTACAAAAATTTGCATACTTAACTCCTTAATGCGGACACCGGTCTACCTGTACAGACAATGTGCCCTTACATTGATATCTGGCTGTTGAACTTCAACTGTAACTACTGGCCTTACCATCTAACAAAAGCTATTTCTAAGGGTCGTAATCCTCTTTGTGTTTCTTGCTCTCCTCCAGCTTTCCCTGTTTATAATGGATGTCTGAATCAATCTGACTTGTGTCTAGGTCTGAACTGTGTTGTATTAGGATGTATTTAGTTTCTTTCCTCAAGTGCAGCAAAGAGCACACAAGTGATGTAATTACCTTATTTATAAAGTTATAATAATGTCTGGATTTAGTAGTTTCAAAGCATAGCCTTTCTGGACTCATCATAGCTGCCTCCACTGCAGCTTTCATGCCCAACCACCATATGCATGCTTCCCTCTGCTTCAGTCACATTTTTTTCCATCCAGTTTCATAGAACTCTTATCCTACACAGTAAATAGAAAAGTGACCAACCACCCAGACCACCAGGAGCCATGACTTGAAATCTGCAAAAGAAAACACTAGTTAGAGCAAATGAGAGTCAATATATCTTTTAAATGCCTGTGATTTCCATCTGCTAGCTTTGTTATTCTTATGATGTCCCTCATCCTAAAAGATTGAGATGCTAACATCCTGGCTTCCAGGCCCAAGCAGTCTAAGGCTTCATACAGGATTTGTTTAAACTGATAACTGGATGGAGAATAGCTATCTGGTGGCACAGAAATGCCACCACCTGGCTTGGCCTTGTGCATAGAAGGCCTAGTTTGTCCCATTACATCCCATTCTGCACTCATTGGAACCTTCTTTTTATGCCATAGCACTCTCCCTTGCTTTGTATGGATCCAGATACTAACTGCATCCATCCTGACATAATAAATCCCATTGCCCAAGGTAGCTTTCCATGCTTGCTACATTGCTTTGTCTCTGAAATCCTATAAGCTGTAAATAAAGACAAGAAACCTAAATAACCATGTCTCATACTCCCAGCTATATATATATATATATATATATATATATATATATATATATATATATATATATATATATATATATATATATATATCCCTCGGTAGATCACAGAAATGTATATAATTATAAGGATTCCATGGGAAAGTGATCATCTCTACTCCTTGGCTCTATTACAGAACATTTATGCAACATCTTTGTTTTTTTTCCCCCAGGTAATTTTTGTCCCCATGTCTGCTGACCATTAGTTCATCGCCAGTCATATACAGCCCATTAATTTCCCCCCTTACAAGGATGTTACCAATGCTAAAATACCATACATGTGTGAGAAGGTTCCAGGAGATGGTTGATGGAACCATCCAGGATAGCTGTCATTTAGGCAGCCTTGAGGCTTGTTTGTGCCCTCTCTAGCATTCCTGCAACTGATGAAGTTTATGTCATGCTAACCTCACCCTGTGGTGGTAACAAGAGCACCTACTTCACCACAGCGATTTCCCATGCTTCTCTACTGTACAAATGATCTTTCACATATGGTAGCAAGGAAAATTAACACCAGCTTGTGTGGTGACAGCACATGTCCTCCCCTAAACTGATTTCCTACTACTTGCAAAGCCACTGCTTTTCATTTGGGGCCACAGCCAAGCCAGCCAGGGACTACCAACTTTCCCTGAGTATGAGCATGCTCATCCTACCTTACCTGTGATGTAGAGTGCTTGAGCTGCTAACTGAACACTTGTCACATGAGCCATAGTTAGGGCTTTATTTACAACATCAACACAGGCAAATTTCTGTAAAGTCTTTTCTCTGCATATGCTTTAGCACTGTTCTGCAACCTCTGAGCCTTTGAATTCAGGATAATTTCTGGAATATGTACTCCCACACCACCACTCAATATTTATTTATTCATTTTATATTTGTTGACCGGGTTTGTCCAACTGGGCTACAATTACCCATTTTCAGCAGAGGCCCGAGGAGAAAATCTCCAACAGAAAAATAGAAATTTTACATATTGAATACATATAGAATACATTCATCAGTACCACACATTACTGCATTACAGTGTCATGCATTACACTGTGGCAAGTGAAATACATATAGAAATGCATTCATCAGAGGGATACATTCATAATTACATATTATATACTTAATAGTGCAATAGTTACAAAGCTGAAATATTTTACTAGTTATGTTTGTACAGTGATGTAGCAAGAGGAGAAGATAAAGTAGTAAGTTTGTTTATTGAAGGGAAGGAAGAGAGAAGGGACGTAGAAGGTTATAGGGAAGTGTTTACAGGGGATAATTACATTGGCAGGTCCATTTTTCATGAAGGTATTTTTTGTAGCGGTTTTGAATTGATTGGGATGTTCAAGGGATCTTATATCTAGTGGTAGGCTATTCCCGGCCTTGGAAGGGTTAAAGCTATAGACTAGGTGACCCATTTTGGTCCTTGATTTATAGATTTTTAGTAGGCCTTGTTCAGAACTGTGGAGTAATCCAGTAGGTAGGTAATAAGAGATTAGAGATTAGATAGTTGGACAGAAAGAGGGTTTGTAAGAATGGAGTGAATAATCTGAAACTGATTATACTGAAGCAGGTTAGGTAATTCTAGCCAATTTAGTTCTTTTAGTGAGAGACAGTGATGGGACTTGCAAGAATTTTGGGCAGCAAATCTGGCAATCCTGTTATAAGTTGTTTCTAACATGTTTAGTAGTCCAGTGTTGAGACTGGTTGTAATTTGGGAGCTATAGATTAAAGTGGGTAAGAGAGAGACATTTGAAATGGTTAGTTTTGCTGTATTGGTAAGATATTTTTTGTTTCTATAGAGGAGACATAGCTTGAGATGTGTTTTTCGGATAAAATTATTGACATGTAAATCAAAGGTTAGTCTTTCATCAATAGTAACACCTAAGAGTTTTGTACTGGTGTCCACCTGTATTTGAGTATTATTTTGTGACAATATGGAGAAGGAAGACTTTATGTGGTTAAGGTTTTTGGGGAGAAAGAGTAGTAATTGGTTTTCTTTGGATTAAGGATAAGTTGATTTTCAGATAGCCAGTTTTCTACAGAGTTAAAAGAGGACTGTGTGATTTTAGTTGAGTTGGTGATTCGGCAATAGTGATAAGTTTAGAATCATCTGCATATTGTATCAATGAGGATCCAGGACAGGAAGAGTAGAGAAGGTTGGTAAAGATGTAAAAAAGAAGGTACCCAAGGATGGAGCCTTGTGGAACACCCGTTTTAACAGGAAGAATAGGGGAGAAAGCTTAGAGCCACTTGACTGATTGGAGTCTATCAGAGAGAGAGCTGTTAAACCAAGATATGGTGGATGGAGAGAAGCATAAGTTTGCTAGTTTAAGGAGAAGGAGTTTATGAGAGACTGTATCAAAAGCTTTAGAGAGGTCAATGAAGAGACAGGAAATAAGTTTGTTACTGTTTCTAACTAGTGATACAGAGTTTAGGAAAGACAGGAGAGCTGACGTAGTGCTGTGCATGGGACAAAAGCCATGTTGAGTAGGTGTGAGTAGATTTTCTTGCAGAAGGTAGTGTAAGATTTGTTTGTGTATACATTTTTCCAGAAATGTGGAGAGTGGTGAGAGTATGGCTATGGGTCTAAAATTAGTTATGTCTATGGAGTTTCCTCCTTTGTGTATTGGAAGGGTGTAAAATTGCTTCCAGATGGAAGGGAATGTGGATTCCGTGATAGAGTGGTTTATTAGAATAGAAACTGGGAAAGCAAGAACATCAGCAGCAGCTTGAAGGAATGTGGAGGGAATATTGTCTACAGATGAGGAGCAAGGTTTTAATTTAGATAGTAGAGTTTTAATATAGTTAGTGGAGACAGGTGTGAGGGAGAAGGTAGTGGTAGGGTTACTATTGATGGAAGAGTTTGAGCTATTAGGGTTATTATTGTTGGTGGGATGGTTTGTGTCTTGATTTAGTAATTTGGATATTGAGTCTATAAAGTAATTGTTGAATATGGAGGCAGTTTCCTTGTGTGTTTTGTCAGGATGAGGGTTAGGGGAGACTAGTGCACCTGGGTGTAGTATTTGATTTACAGAGTGCCAGAACTTTTTAGGGTTGGATTTAAAGGTAGAAGATGGATTATTATAGAAGTTTTTCTTATCTTTATTTATGTGACTTTTGGCAAGATTTCTAAGTTTTTTATACTTTTTCTCTACTTCTCAACTCATATTACTTCTCAGTACTCTTGCTTCTTTTAGAATAAAAACAAATCCTAACAACTGTGTCACATACATAGACCATTTGACTTTCCACTCTTTCTTGTCTTAATCCTGATGAAACATAAAATGCAAATTCTGTTTGGTGCCCTTGTTCCTGGCTGTAGTCTGCTTCTATAATACTCCAAATCAATTTACCATCAGGCTCCACTTATGTGACAGAGTCCTGCATAGTCTTGGGTTTGCTTTTTGTGCCAGCCCATTGAACCTGTTCTACTGAAAACGAGAATACATCAGCAATGGTGTTGTCCACAAATTGGATATGTTGAGCTCTGAGGATAATGTTATGTTGAATGCAACTTAGAACAAACACTCTCATAAAATGCCCAACATTGCAGTCTTCTAAATGAATATTTAATAAACTAACCATACCTGTGTTATATTTTCTTAACAAAATCTACCTCAGCCAGAATGTGTACCACCACTACCAATGAAATATATCTGATTCTGTGATGGATGCTTATCTGTAACCCTTTTCCAATTCCTTTAGCCATCTTCCCCAAACTACATCTCTTGCATTTAATTTCCACAGTCAGTGTCCCCAGCTGTATCTGTGAATAGCTGACACTCCTCTTCGAGGTCTTCTGTTGCCATTATATTCCATTAAAGCCTCTCAAAAATTCCTGCCAAACACACAAGTCATTCCTTAGCTGTCTGGTTACCTTTACCCTGTGATACAATTTTGCACAGACCCTGCTTTTGCTGCCAGCTTCCATATGTAAAAGATCTCCCTAAGGGAATGACCCTGCACATAAAGTTCCTCAAACCAATTAATTTATGTAACTTGTTAAAGTTAGTTTCTTCATTTCTTTTGCTGCTGTCTCCACTTTACCTAACAGCAAATTAATTACTCCTTCCTCCATGTAAATTTCAGTATCTAAAAAGGCCAAATAAGTGTAGACCCTTCTGTCTTGTCTTCATCCAGTGGTACCCCAAACTCCATGTAAACTTTCCTAACCCTACACAGTACTGGTTAGCACTCTCCTGATGCAGCTGGACTAGCAAATTAAAGGTTGTCTAGGAAATGTGTAACTTCTCACTTATGCAGCCTTCTCAAATGACCCATTCCATAGAAGAACTGAACATCTTGGGTGACAGTTCTAAGGGGCAGACTCTTAAATTCCTATATGTAGACTTTACAAATCACTGTTATCCCCCCTAATGTGTTTCCTTAAGCACTTTTTCTCTCAGTAATGCAGGTACTATCTGATGTTTAGGTTGTGTGTCTCTTTTACATTGTCTCTTAAAAGGTATTGCAGTCTGTTTTGTAAACCTTGAGTATTTTTTCTTACCTCCCTTTCTAAGTGCCTTTTGAGCCATGGTGTTTTGCCCCTGCCCTGGCCCAGCAATCAAGGAGCCTCAATCCTCACCACTAACACCAGAGAGGGGTGTCTCATATAGGGGGAAAGGATAACAAATACACACAGTAAAGTGCAATTTCCCTTAAGAGCACACAAAGATCACAGTCAGTCCAGGGCTGGTCCTCCCCTGCTCACCAGGTACCCAATAAGATTCCCCACTGGCACAGCTATAGGGTCCAGATCTCAGCCTAGCTGGGCAGGTGTAAAATCTCCAGCACCCTCTCTGTCCATCCAGTGCTTCGTGTCCCTGCCCAAGTAGCTGACACACACACACTTTGAGATAAGAGTTTACACAACCACACAGACACTTCTGGGGAAGGCTGGCACAGGTTCTCCAGCTGTGCCCCCTTTTACCAAGACTATATGGTAGTAATTACTGCCACTGCCAAGCTAATATTTATCAGGTACTCAAAGGCCCTTAAAAGGGTGTCCAGTTATTACTGTGCAGTATTATTATCCAATTGGTAGTATAGCCCTGGGCTAAAGCTATAGGAGTGGCTTTGTACAGTTTTACCAAAGGCATACAAATGCTCTAAAGAGCTTAAATTAGCTCTACACAAATCAGCCACAGTTAAAAGGTTTGAAAATATTTAATAAATAATTAAAACAGCAAGACAATACTTTCTACTTTATAGTGCTAGTCAAAAGTTCAGAGATCACACAGAAATACTTAAAATAAATCAGTAGTACAGTTCTGACATAACAGAAAAACACTTAGTCTAATCTTTCTAATTTCTAGTTATTCCTGAAAGAAAACACAAGTCTAAGAAAACTTACATAAGAAAACAGGCAGAGTGCTGAGTTGGATAGTCAGACAAAAATACTTAATAATCTCTGGTTCTCACTGTTTAAATTGAAACTCCAGTTCTGCTAAACATTACATCATCTTTTACACCTTCCTGGTATTCCCAGGCTGACAGAAACTGCAGTTACATTCTTTTACACTTAGAACGATAAAGGACATTCCACATGGAAATTCTGGTCATTAACTTTAGCCTTAAAACAATAGGCAGGAAGCCTTCATTTAGTTGGAATGGAGCCGACTTGTAAAACATCAAAGGCAGTGATGAAATAATTTTAATTTCAAAAGACCAACAAGAAGTGCTTGACTTAGCTTTCTTTACAGCAGATGACAATGTTGCCACATTGTTTTAAGTTCAACATTCATATTTACAAATGATAGAATTATCTGCACAATTCTATCTGGCTAGGCTGGCAGCCTGTACCCATCTCTACCAGTCTTCACACCCCCCCCCCGAGAACTCAAGCTAGTTTTTCTAGTGACCCTTGAGAAATGCTGCTTGAGAGGGTAAGGTCTATCTGAGTGTACCTCACCCCATTCCCTGTCTTGAGAGCCCATCTGAATTGGCATTGCTAACCCCACTGTGGTGCTGCACTGACATATCATATGCTTGCAACCCTAGGCTCCATCTTAGCAACTTGGCATTTTGCTGGCTGGCTCTGTTTAACCATGTTAGGGGGATGTGATCTGTCATTACAGTGAATTTCCTTCCATACAGATAAGGCTGAAGTTTCTGCAATGCCCACACTATGGCTAGACATTCCTTTTCTACAGATGCATAGCATTCCGCCCTGGGTTGGAGCCTACGACTGAGATAAACCACTGGGTGCTCTTCCCCCTCTGAAGAAATCTGGCTAAGTACAGCCCCCACCCCATGGTTTGACGCATCCACCTGCACAACAAATTCTTTGCTGTAATCTGGACTGGCTAACATAGGGGATCTTCCCAAAGCTTCTTTAAGCTTCTGGAATGCCTGCTCACATGCTGGGGTCCACACTACCTTATCTGGCCTGTTCTTCCTTGTCAGGTCTGTTGAGGGGAGCAGCTATGGTACTATAACTGGGGACAAACTTTCTGTAGTACCCTGCTGTCCCTAAAAATGCCCTCACCTGCTTTTTGGTAACAGGTGCAGGCCACGCCTGAATAGCTTCCACTTTGGCAGGTTCTGGCCTTATTCTACCACTCCCCATTCTATGTCCTAGGTAGGAGACCTCTGCCATACCCACCTGACATTTGCTTGGCTTAATGGTCAGCCCTGCTCTCTGTAGTCTGCCCAGCACCTCCCTAACATGCTGTAGGTGCTCTGACCAGGAATGGATGTAGATGGCAATATAATCTAGGTAAGCAAAGGCAGACTCCCCTGCTCCTGCTAGGATATTATCTACCAGCCTCTGGAAAGTCGCTGGGGCATTCTTCATCCCAGAGGGCATCTTTGTGAACTCATACAAGCCAAAAGGAGTCACAAAGGCTGACTTGTCTCTAGCACTGGGAGTCAAGGGCACCTGCCAGTAACCCTTGGTAAGATCAATGGTTGTAAGATACTTAGCCCCACCCAGCTGCTCTAGGGCCTCAGCCTCATCTGTCCTAGATGTGGGGTAAGCGTCTGACTCTGTATGACTATTTAGTTTCCTGTAGTCCACACAGAACATGGTGCTGCCATCCTTCTTTGGCACCAGCACCACTGCAGAAGCCCAGGGACTGTTGAATCACCCCTAGTTCCAACATCTCCTGTACCTCCTCCCTCAGGGTCTGTCTGACTCTCTCAGGCACCCTATAAGGAGCCTGCCTAATAGTCCTTTGGGGTCCTTATCCACCTGGTGCTGCACCAGGTGGGTGCACCCTGGTTTCCCAGTGAGCATGTTCCCAAATTCCTGCAACACTGCTCAGATTTCTTGAACCTGGGTAGGAGATAGCTGCTGGGACATTGCTACCTTTTCCACTGTGGTATCAGCCCAAGCCTCACTGAGGAAATTAGTCCCCAGATCTCCCTCAGACTCCTCCTGCAATCCACTGCAAATGCTCAGCACAAGGGCCTCCCTATCATGGTAAGGTTTCATCATGTTAACATGGTACAATTTGTGCCCCTGCTGTCTGCCTAGCAGTTCCACCATGTAGTTAACATCACTTACCTTTCTTACCACCTTGTAGGGTCCCTCCCAAGCTGCTTGCAGCTTGTTGTGTCTGACAGGAATGAGAACCATTACCTGCTGCCCCACAGAATACTCTCTAGCTCAAGCATTCCTGTCATACCACACCATTTTCTCTTGTTGGGCTTCTGCCAGGTTCTCCTGGGCCAAGCCCATGAGTTCCCTGAGCCTTGTCCTGAGGTTTAGGACATAAGCCACAACAGACTCCTTGTGAGACTCACACTCATCTTCCCACTCATCTCGAATTAAATCTAGAGGTCCCCTCACCCTATGCCCATACAGCAACTCAAAGGGTGAAAAACCTGTGGATTCCTGGGGAACCTCTCTGTAAGCAAACAACAGATGGGGCAATATTTGTCCCACTCCCTCTTAAACTGATCTGCAAATGCCGTAGCATAGACTTGATTGTAAAGTTTAACCTCTCAACAAGACCGTTAGTCTGGGGAAGGTAGGGGGTGGTCTTCATGTGCTTCACCCCACAGGACTTCCACAGACAAGCCAGCATGTCTGATGTGAAATTGGCACCTCTGTCAGTCAGTATTTCTTTTGGGAAACCTACCCTGCTGAAAATCTCTAACAAAGCATTTGCCACCTTCTCTGCCTAAATGGAGGACAAAGCCATTCCCTCTGGGTATCGTGTAGCATAATGCACTACCACTAGGATATACTTCTTCCTTGTGGAACTTGGGGTACTCAGAGGACCCACAATATCCATAGCTACCCTCTGAAATGGCTCCTCAGTCACAGGCAAAGGCATCAAAGGAGCTTTAACCTTGTCCCCTGCCTTGCCTACCTTTTGGCACTGCTCACAGGTCCTACAGTACCCTGTTACATCTCTGGAAATTCCAGGCCAATAGAAGTTCTGCATAATACACCTGTTTGTATGTTTTATGCCCATATGACCTGCAAAGGGAATATCATGGGCTGTGGCTAGAAGCACCAGACAGTAGGCTGTAGGCACTACCAACTGCTGTACTCTCTCACCTTCTAACCCTCCCTCAGGGGTCCACTCTCTGTATAGTAACCCTTTGTCCCAGTATACAGATTCCCCCTTTCCTTGAGAATCAGGTGCCTCCTTAGCTACCTGCCTCAGGCCTTACAATGTAGGGTCTGAGAGCTGAGCCTGTCTCAACTCTCTCCTTGTAACCCTTCCCAGCTCCCCTTCTACAGGAAGTCTGGCATCCTCTGACAGTGATGCCTCACTGTCAGCCTGGGTACTACTACTCACCTCTACCTTTGCAGTCACTCTGTCCAAGGGACCATCAGTGTCCACAAGTAGCCATGGCTCACCTTCAGTCTCATTGCTACAGTGTAGCTCACTCCATGAAGTAACCACTTCAGCAGTCCTGGCTGCAAGTGTGCAGTCTGTCTCCCCCAGGCTACCAGATCCACATGCTTGTCTCCAAGCCTGACTGCGTGTAACTGCACAAGCACAGGGTACTACACTATCAAAAGCATTGCCTATCAGGACATCTGCAGGTATATCCTCGAACACACCTACTTGCTGGCTTCCTTTGGCACCTTCCCAGTCCAGGTAAACCCTAGTCAAAGGTATTTGGAATAAGATCCCTCCTAAAGCCCTGACTGGAGTAGACTGTCCAGGCAAGTAGTGCTCCTCTGTAACCATTGTAGGCTTTGCAATGGTTATATCAGATGCTGTGTCTCTGTTGGCAATGGCCTCTTTGCCATTCACTATAATAGAATATAGCCTCTGGTGGTAGATTGGTACTCTTGTTGTCTCAAGACAACCTACTATTGGCATTTTGCCTTTCCCACTTACTGGCTCCCTCACCTTTTGTTCCGCTTCTCACCTCCGTGGACACCTGTATGCCACATGCCCCCACTGGTTAAATTCAAAACATTTAACCCTAGCTCCTGAACATGAACCTGGAATAGTTGCTTCCCTGCTACTGGCAGATTCTGTTGGGGCAGTCTGTGCTGCCCACCATGGGTTCCTTTAGACCCATGAGCAGTACTGGGGGTCCCCTTCCTGTGCAGGGCTACCCTACTTGCCAGGTATAGGTCTCCCTTCTTCCCCAACTCATCTGAAGTAGCACATTGTCTATCAGCTAACCAGATCCTCATGTCCTCAGGCAAAGTGCTGAGGGCTTGTTCCCTCACCAAAAGGTCTGCCAGCCCTTCAAAAGTGGTGACCTGACATCCACTCACCCACCTATGGAAATAAGTGCTCAGTTCAGCAACATATTCACACACACTTTCATCTGCCTTGCGTCTATGCTCACGAAACTTTTTCCTATACATTTCAGGGTTAGCTTAAACAGTTCTAAAAGACATTTCTTAACAGCAGTATAATCAAAACATGCAACGTCAGATATTTTGGACAGAACAGTTACAGCTTTACCATGGAGTAAGGGGGTCAGGAACCATACCCAGAGCCCTTGGTCAACTTCATTCTGTTTACATACCCTCTCAAACATATGAATGAAACCATCAAAATTATCCCCCTCTTTAAACTGCGGAAGAAATTTACTGACCTTTTGTGCTTCTGGGGTCCAGTTACTCCCTCCCCCATTACCTCCATGAGTCTGGTGAAGGGTCAGCATCTCCTTCTCATGCTGCTCTGCCTCACTTGTTCCTCAGCTTGCAGATGTAACAGTTTCTCATTCTCCTCAGCCTGCAAATGTCGCAGTCTCTCATTTGCTTCTAATTCCACATGCCTGGCCTCCAACTCAAGTCTCTTTAGCTCCAGCTGGATTTTTAAGTCCACTGCAGAAAGGTAGAGCTGCCCATTCTCCGATGGAATTATATCTCCACTGACAGTCTGATTGCCGTCCTGGTTGCTGTTTTCTGATACAGCTGTAACCAAGGCTGCAATCAGGTCTGCCTTAGTCAGGTTTCCATACACCAGTCCCCTAGCCTGGCACATCTCTGCCAGCTGGCTCCTTGTCAGCTTTCCATACTCCTCTGCTGACATGCTGCCTGCTCACCCTGACTAACTAAGCTAACAAAAGAAATAAAACAATTGTGATCTGAACACTGAGTATTCACTGCGTGGCTGATTTAGAGTACAAAACACCTTCAAAGATCACTGTACACAAGCTACAGTATTCACTCTACCCACACCACTACATGCCAGTTAGTATTTGCCACCTAATTAATATATGGTGTGGATATCCCACCGCTGCCAAACACAAATATGTGAGGTAGATATCCCAACCACTGCCACCAATTAATATGTGAGGTGGATATCCCAAACACTGCCACCAATTAATATGCAAGGTGGATATTTCAACCACTGCCACCAATTAATATGTGACGCTCGTGCCCTGGCCCAGCAATCAAGGAGCCTCAATCCTCATCAATAACACCAGAGAGGGGCATCTCATATAGGGGGAAATTATAACAAATACACACAGTAAAGTGCAATTTCCCTTAAGAGCACACAGAGATTACAGTCAGTCTGGGGCTGGTTCCTCCCTTGCTCCCCAGGTCCCCAATAAGACTCCCCACTGGCACAGCTATAGGGTCCAGATCTCAGCCTAGCTGGGCAAGCTAAAGTCTCCAGCACCCTCTCTTTCCAACCAGTGCGTCATGTCCCTGCCCAAGTAGCTGACACACACGCACTTTCAGATAAGAGTTTACACAACCACACAGACACTTCTGGGGAAGGCTGGCACAGGTTCTCCAGCTGTGCCCCCTTTTACCCAGACTATATGGTAGTAAATACTGCCACCACCCAGCTAATATTTATCAGCTACTCAAAGGCCCTTAAATGGGTGTCCAATTATTATTGTGCAATATTATTATCCAATTGGTAGTATAGCCCAGGGCTAAAGCTATAGATATGGCTTTGTACAATTTTACCAAAGGCATACAAGTACTCTGAAGAGCTTAAATTATCTCTACACAAACCAGCCACAGTTAAAAGGTTTTAAAATATTTAATAATAAATAATTAAAACCACAAGACAATACTTTCTACTATACAGTGCTAGTCAAAAGTTCAGTGATCACACAGAAATACTTAAAATAAATCACTAGTACAGATGTTCTTCTTGTTTCACTGTTGCAGTCATTACATTTGGGTAATCTGCTTGCAGGTTACCCTCAGTCGGCCTGATTAACAAAGTCTTGGGTCCTGCGTCAGTTGTTGTCCCTTCTTCCATGACGTCAGGTCATCAGGGGTATAAAACATGCAGCCGACGCCATTACATCAGTCTTTCTTGCCATGCGGTGCCCGAAGAAGAAGCAGTTCGCAAGTGCCGGTCGTCCGACTCCTGAAATTTTCATTTTCGAGTTTCAGAGCCGAAGTCTTCAACTAAAGCTAAGTACCCTGTTGGTGAAACTTTTTCTTGCTCCTTACCGATGTCAGTAAAAGTTAATAATTGCATTACTTGTGGAAAGCAAATGCCTCATAAAGATTTTCATTCTTACTGTATCCCTTGCCTAGGCCCTGACCATGACGTACCTTGCTGTCGGTTTTGTGCTTTATTTAATCAATGCACTATCCGTCGTCGGTATATTTTTGCCTCTAAATATTTCGGTTCTCGGTTAATTATCCAGAAATGTCATCGGTTAACCATCTGTCTACCGGGATTCCGAAAAAATGCAAAGATAAAGACAGAGACAGGCCGCCGAGGTCCAAAACTGCCGACGACGCTTCTCCTAAGCCAGTCACCAGTTCGCCGGTACTCATTGAGGCACTTTCGCAGCCACTGATACCCGCTACTTCTGATTCGCAGGCCACTACTGAGACCCATTCGGAGTCCGGTATTCTGCGAAATGCTTCAACTATGGAACCCGCGGATGTCTCTACCTTGGATGGGTCTGGAGTCGCTATGCAGGCACCGGCTTCTGAGGGTGTATTTAGGCCTACGGACTTGCATATTAAATTGACACCTCCTTCATTACTTAGGCCTAAATCTCGATCCATGTCTAAAAAACTGACACCCAGGCCACATGCTCAGGCCTCTATGCCTAAAACCAAATGATAAGAATGGCTGAAGATCTAATAACTCTAATCAGGGGTAGCCAACCCTCCCCCTTTTAAGATGCCTAGGACTGAGGTTGATTTTGAATCTTCTGATCAGGATTCTGTTTTTTCTGACTCTTCTGATGACCTGGATTTGTCCTTACCTACTTATGAGGATTCTGATGCAGAGGACTCTATTCCCTCTGCTTCCCCTCCTGAGGATTTTTCTTTTGGGGAAACCTTACATTCTCTAAGGGAGCATTTCCACTGGGAAAGCCAGGATTATTCTCATTCAAAAAAGAGGCTTAGGGATTTCCTTCTCCTACCTCAGCCTAGGCCTTTAGCTATTCCTCCTGTACTAGACATTGTTAATTATGCTTTCTCTGAATCTAGTTTGGTCCCTGATTCCCTGCCTCCTGCTCCCAGAAAACCATGCAGATATTATAGGGTCCCTGAGTTCCACAAGTTCCTTTTCAAAAATCCTTTTGCAGATCCAGAGACTATTTCACAGAGGCCCAAGGGCATTAAGGCTTCTACTGCTAAAAATCCTACACCTTCTGATAGAGACTCCAGGGCGCTGGATAGATGGGATAAGAAGGTTTACACTTCTGCAACCTTGGTCATTAGGGTTTTAAACTGCCAGTTTCATATGTTAAAATATCAGCAACATGTTATTGGACTGCTTAAACAGAAAAGGATGTTGATTCCTGACTGTGTGGAAAATAAAGAATTACAGGATTTAATGCATTCTGTCGAACAAGTTGGAAAACATACTTTGCAATATGGTTTTGATTCATTAGAGGCCTCTTGCAGGGCTGCTGTTACTGGGTCTGGGCTCAGAAGGCATGCTTGGCTTAAGGAGCAATCTTTGCCTGATCATGTTAAAGCTAAATTGTTGGATGCTCCTTTAAATCAGGACAGCCTGTTTGGCAACAAGGCTGAGGAAGTTCTTAAAAAGATGGAAGATAAAGCTAAATCTATGCAAACTGCTAAAGATTTTTTACAAGTTCAGCCTCCTAGATTTAGTAGGCACTGGCCCTCTAAGACTTGGTCCTTTCCAACCCATTCCAGGTTTTCTCAAGCCAAACCCAGACACAGCAAAAAACCCAGGTTTCAGTCCCAGGTGACTCACAGAACTAAGCAGTGGGGGGCCTTCACTTCCAAGTCTGGAAATAATAAGACTCCCCCTATGGTAAACTGTCTCAATGACTTTCTTTTGAAATTTCCAAGCACTTATCATCTGACTGCCCCTTTTGGGGGAAAGATTGCACTTCATGCAAAGAATTGGAAACTCATTACCCAGGGATACAGATTTCACTTCCACACATTGCCAACACCAAGTGGGTGGCCGGACCTAGCCCCAAATCAGTGGGCAGAGGCCCAAAAACAAGTACTTTCTCTCTTAAGCATGGGGGCTATTCAACTGGTACCAGAAGAGGAAAAGGGACAAGGTTTCTACTCGAGACTTTTCCTGGTACCCAGGAAAGACAATTCATGGCATCCTATCCTGGACCTGTCTACTCGAAACACCTTTTTGGAGATTCCAAAATTCAAGATGCTAACTCTTCAATTACTTCCTATGCTAGGCAACGATGCCTGGTTTGCAACACTAGATTTAAAAGAAGCATACCTGCACATCCTAATCAGGGAATCTTGCAGAAGATACCTACGCTTCAAAGCAGGCTACACACACTATCAGTTCTCTGCACTGCCCTTTGGCTTATCTACTGTGCCCAGGGTATTCACAAAGTGCCTAGCTCCAGTTATTGCATTTTGCAGGCAAAGAAATATTCAAATATACCCATACCGGGACGATTGTCTAATTCAGGCAGAAAGCCAGGACATATTTTTGAATCGTCTGGCCTTTGTAAAAATGGTTCTAACTTGTCTGGGGTACACCATAAATGAAAAGAAATCACAACTGGTACCCTGTCAACAAATTATATTCCTGGGAGCAAGCTTGAATACAACTTCCCTCACACCAGAAAAGCAAATTCATTTGACAACTTACTTCAAACAAGTGGCCACAAAAACCCTGCTATCTGCAAGACAAATACTGCAAGCCTTGGGGTTCATGGTCTCCTGCATTCTTCTAATTCCATATGCAAGACTGCATATGAGGAAACTACAATGGTACCTAAAAAGCCTAGGGTGTCAACATTCTCAAAACCTAGAAACAATGATTCCTATCATGCCTTGCCTACGCCTAGAGTTCCTTTGGTGGGCAGAGGCCTGCCACCAATACAAGGGACTATGTTTCACACCACCCCCTTCCACCCAAACCCTAACAACAGATGCATCAGACTATGCATGGGGGGCTCACCTGGCAGGAAAGTGCATTCAGGGTAAATGGAACCCAAGTCAAATGCACCTGCATATCAATCAAAAAGAAATGTTAGCTGTACAGAATGCTCTGATAGCCTTCAAGGACCACATTCTTCCAGGACAACTAATGGTAAAGACAGACAACACCACTGTTATGTTGGTACATAAACAAGCAGGGGGGTACACATTCTTACCCCCTCTGCAGACTAGTCATGGCATTGTGGAACACAGCCTTGAGCTACCAAGTGCACTTACAAGTTCAATTCCTGCCAGAAAAATTAAATGCACTAGCAGACGGACTAAGCAGAAACCTCATGGATCCACACGAGTGGAAACTGGAACCAAGGATTTTCAACATGTTGACAAGCAAATGGGGGAGCCCAGATATAGACCTGTTTGCCTCTCCCCAGAACTACCAATTGGGCAAATTGTGCACAAGGACTCCCCACAAACAAGCCTGGAAAGTGGATGCTCTGTTCTTCAGCTGGAAAAAACCTATCAGTCTATGCCTTCCTCCCCTCTGCCTCTGCTCTACAAAGTACAACTAAATGTCAAACAGGACAAACCAAGGATGATTTTGATTGCTCCAGACTGGCCGTGCCAACACTGGTACCCCCTCCTGCGCAGTGTGTCATGGTTATCTCCATGGCACCTGCCTTAGACTCCTTCCCTGTTGTCTCAGCAGGAGAACCAGATTCTGCACCCTCAGCTTTCAACACTGAACCTTGCAGCCTGGCTAATTACTTAATCTCTCCTTTACCATCCCTCAGCAAACGTGATGGATATCATCTTAGAGGCAAGGAGGCCTAGTGCTAGAAAATCTTATGCTGAAAAATGGAAAAAATTCTGTGCCTGGAACCAGTCTCAAGGGATGAGCACAGCAGCGCGCAGTTTACCTCAGATTTTACAATACTTAACTGAGATGCTTCACAAGGGCCTGTCTTTTTCCTCCATTAAAATCCACGCCTCAGCCATTTCAGCTCATTATAACACAGAACCTCCCCTTTTCTCTTATCCACTGCTCAAGCAGTTCCTCGGAGGGGCCAAAAATTTGAGACCTCCCAGGAGAGCTCCCAACCCAGCCTGGGACCTTAACTTTGTCTTGGAGAAACTCACTCTACCTCCTTTTGAGCCAGCTGCTACTGTAAACTTAAAATTTCTTTCTTGGAAAACAGCTGTCCTCTTAGCAATCACTTCAGCTAGAAGGGTATCTGAATTACAGGCCCTTATCGCAGTGGAGCCTTTCATCATCTTTCATGCAGACAGGGTGTCACTCAGAACCAATCCATCCTTCATGCCCAAGGTGGTATCCAGTGTGGCTCTTAATCAGTCCAGTCATTTGCCAACCTTCTTTCCCAATCCACAGAATAAAGGGGAGCGCATACTGCATTACTTAGATGTGCACAGACAACTTAGATTCTACTTGGTCAGGACTAAACCTCAAAGGGAATCTGAACAGCTGTTGGTAGCATTTGCTGCAGGGGCAGAGGGGAAGGCTATTTCAAAGCAAACCATTTCTAAATGGATAAGCCATTGCATTCATTTCTGCTATAAGCACCATGGAAAACCTATCGCCCAGGGGATCAGACCTCACTCCACCAGGACTGCATCTACCTCTACAGCCTTTCTCAGAGGCGTCCCTACCAGGGACATCCTAGAAGCTGCTACCTGGAGTTCTGTACATACTTTCACCAAGCATTATCATTTGCCAATTTTCTCTAAATCCAGAGCTGGCTTTGCCACTGCAGTCTTGCAGGGCCTTATAGCTGGCCCTAATGCTATCTAAACCCCTCCTCCCAACCATAGCTTTGGGAATCTACCCAAATGTAATGACTGCAACAGTGAAACATGAAGAACATAGTACAGTTGTGTACACTTACCATAAATGTAGATGTTCAAGTGTATTCACTGTTGCAGTCCTGATTACCCTCCCTCCAGCCCCCTAACTTCTTTTTGCTGTACCTCTACTTTCCTTTACTATGCTTAAACGCCTTTTTGGTGTATTTGCTTTTTTGTTGGAAGTATATCTTTGTGCTTTTACGTTTAATTGCTTCCCATTAGGGGGCACCTGACATCTGGGGCAAGAAAAACTGATGTAATGGCGTCGGCTGCATGTTTTATACCCCTGACAACCTGACATCATGGAAGAAGGGACAGCAACCGACGCAAGACCCAAGACTTTGTTAATCAGGCTGACTGAGGGCAACCTGCAAGCATATTATGCAAATGTAATGACTGCAACAGTGGATACACTTGAACATCTACATTTATGGTAAGTGTACACAACTGTACTTTCTGACATAACAGAAAAACACTTAGTCTAATCTTTCTAATTTCTACTTATTCCTGAAAGAAAACACAAGTCTAAGAAAACTTACATAAGAAAACAGGCAGAGTGCTGAGTTGAATAGTCAGACAAAAATGCTTAATAATCTCTGGTTCTCACTGTTTAAATTGAAACTCCAGTTTTGCTAAACATTACATCATCTTTTACACCTTCCTGGTGTTCCCATGCTGACAGAAACTCCATTTACATTCTTTTACACTTAGATCAATAAAGGACATTCCACATGTAAATTCTGGTCATTAACTTTAGCCTTAAAACAATAGGCAAGAAGCCTTCATCTAGCTGGACTGGAGCCGACTTGTAAAACATCAAAGGCAGTGATGAAATAATTTTAATTTCAAAGGACCAACAAGAAATGCTTGACTTAGCTTTCTTTACAGCAGATGGCAATGTTGCCACATTGTTTTAAATTCAACATTCATATTTACAAATGATAGAATTATCTGCACAATTCTATCTGGCTAGGCTGGCAGCCTTTACCCATGTCTACCTGTCTTCACACATGGTACCATATTTTCTTTGTGGACTGGGGTAGACTCCCCACCCTCAGGCTTAACCCTGTTTTCCTTCAGTGCTGCTTCTAACCCTGCTGTGCTGCAGTTGTTTCATTTGTTCATAGGTATGTGCAAGACTAACAATGACTAGGGCCTTTATAAGCCTAGCTGCACAACCCAACCCAACTGTGTTCCTATGTAACATGGGTGAGTATTAGAAGAGGTTATCTTAGTTCAGTTTCTAAAGGTTATGTGGAGGGTGGGTATGTTGCCTTGAGCATAGTTACTGTTTGCATCTGTCTATCAGAGACATGGGGGCCAGACCCCAGGTGAATTTCAGATTTCCCATCCATTGGTGTAGGTTATGTTTAAGTAGGGTTAGGTATGGACTCTGCATATGGATGGGAAGCCTGTTCAACAGCATAGGGATCCTCTGAGACACATCTAACCCACCAATATGTCCTACTTATATCACAAGCAAAATTTAAATCCTTGCATCTAGCAGTTCTAATGCTTTTCATTTTGCAGATATTCCATCAGAGCTGGACCTGAGGATGCCTTGTATGCCAGACATAGGTCACCTCTTAGTAACCTGTAGGAGACAGAGTAGATATAGAGATAGGGCTTTAAGGTGATCCTTATAAGACAATGTCTTTATACCTTGGATTCTCCTGGTAAGGAACCTTTGTGGGAATTATACTTGTTGCATATGTCTGGCCAGATACATGCCAATGGGGGCATTATACTCAATGATGGGTCTGACAAGGGCTGAATAAAGTGGCACTATGACTTTCTTGGAAACAGATGCCATGCTCTTACTTAAAAGTTGGGCAACACAGAATAATTTTCTTACTACCTTGGTCACATGTTGGTCAGAGGCCAGATTACTGTCTACATATGGATAAACTCTTAGGGGAGTCTTACTGATGGAGTAATTAGCCTGGGTGGCCATTTTTCTAGAAGACACTATATTGCAATTCTTGGCATTGAGTTTTAATCCATGACTTTGGCACCAGTTATTTGTCTATGTTAGATGTTCTTGTAAGATGTTTACTTCATGGGGGGAATCTGTGATAGTTCTCAATTTGCAGTCATCTGCAAACTTGGTCAGCAAAGAACCTTGACATTAGCATTTAACACAAGAATTAGATGCCAAATAGGAGTGGTCCCAGCACAGACCCCTGAGATGCCCTGCTAGTGACCAGTCTCTTAGTTGAGTGGTCTCACAAATCTTGATTTCTTGGGTCCAGTCTGTGAGCTAACTTGCCATCTAGTGAGTTATTTAGGGGTTTATGCCCAGTTCAATGAGTTTGTCAACTATACCGGAGTAGGCTATTATATCAAATGCTTTAGCAAGGTCCAGGTAGGAAGAATACACAGTTTTCCCCACATCAATTACCTTAAAGACCTTCTCAGAGAAGTCCACCAGGTTGGTAGGCATGACCTTCCCTTGAGAAAGCCAAACTGGGTTGGGTAAAGAGTCTGAAGGTTTCCTATGTTTTTGTTTTACATAGTAGACTAGTCAGATGAATGGATCTGTAGTTTCAGGGGTCACTTTATAGTCCACACTTGTGAAGTGAGATAACTATTGTAGTCCTCCATTCTTTGGTACAAATCATGTTTTGAGGTTCTAATTGAAGAGACTCAAGTGGTCCTGATAGATCATGTTTCATGCTGTTTAGGAGGCATCCCACAATAATGAGGCTGCGTTTTGGCTTTAGTGAACACTGCCAAGACATGTGTCTTGCTAGTAGTTGGGTGGGTTATGCTAGTACATATTTCACTGGAGGTGGTGGGGGAGTGACTGGTGAAGCTTGAGCAGAACTTGTTAGCCAGCAAATTCGTTATATTGCTCTGCTTGGTGAAGGTGACACTAGTGATCACCAGTATGGCACATTGCTGTATGCTGCCTTTGAGGTTATGACATAGCTGTAGAAGGTCTTGTGGTTGTCTTCAGCCTGTGAGGCTATCTTGACCTTGTAATTGGTCTTATTGGACTTACTTAGTCCTCTTAGTTTCCTGTTTAGTTTAATTAGAGAGTGCTTTTCATTATAGGAGTTGCACTTCCTGATTTTAGCCATGACTTTTTTTCCTTTAGGTATCTACCCTGTTAAAGTTAGGATTCCACCAGTTTGTTTTGTTTTTAGTGTTTGCTTTGAGCTTACTTCTAGAAGGAAGAGCAGCCTCTATACAGGTATTTACATGGTTATATATGGTCTCTATGAACAATTTCACATAGCTTGCTGTGAACTTAGGGTTAGGAGGGAATTGAATTTTGAGCCATCATTTACTAGGATGTAGTTTGCTTTGGAATTGTTCCTAACTGTTACAGGTTTTGCTGGGGTTACCGAGTTGACTTTTATTTAGAAGGAGACAGCTTTGTGGTGAGTACCAGGTCCTGTATGTTTGAACCTCTGGTGGGTGTGCGCACTATCTAGTCAGTGCTAGTTGTGTTAATAAAGTCCAGGCATCATTGTACTTGTGAGTTTGAGGAAGTGTGTATTTCCCAGTTTATACAGGGGTAGTTAAAGTCTCCCCTGAATAGGGTATTTAAGTGAATTATAACTGAGGTGCAATATGATGTTTCGAAATGAGATGTGAGAAAGTAATTTGACGGACAATGGCATTTTTTAATTTAACCTATTCTGTCCAGGAGTAGTTTCATTACATACACCTGTTGACTGATGAAACAGGCTCTGGCTCCCCTCCAACTCTAAATAGGATAATGTGGATAGTAGAAAATAAGCGATTAAATGAAATATAAATGAAACGTGGGCAGAGAACCAGAGTATGCAGGAGGTGGGGTTCAGAAACAAATAGTGCAATGTTTATGCTAAATAGCACCAGCAGTGGTGACAAGCAGGGAGAGGTGATTTAGAGACCCACTTAGCATAACCACCCTACCAGAGAAATAGTGCAGTATGCATTTCATGCTAATTAGTGCATAATGACATGCAAATTATTGTCAACACCATAATGAGAGCCATTACATATGCAAATGATGAAATCAGACAACATATAAAATTAGCATGAGGGCCTTGGTAATCAGCTAAATAACAGCATTTATTTTGTGTACAAAGGTGTCACATGTGCCAAGATGCTGGCAGTAGCATCTGCTGTAACTTGTCAGTAAGTGTTCATGGCTGACTTGAGAGCCATTATTGATGATATTGCACATTGCCACCCTCCATGTTACAGAAGGGTCTACCAGAAGCTAAGATACCATTACCTCCAAAAAGGGACATTTTTAACCACTACATTGTGGACATAGACACTATATGGGAGCTACTGGGTGTGTGCCATCATAGGTTCATACATTCATGGGTGGATACTGGGCTAACTGCCATGAAGGGCCCTTTTAAGCCTAGACAATAATCCAAGGTCAGAATCAAACCCTCTACCTTGTGTCTATGAGGCGAATACCTTAACCATTATGACATTTCATCATTTGCATATGTAATGGCTCCCATTTTTGTGTTGACACTAATTTGCATGTCACTATGTACTCATTAACATCACATGGAATCAAGGGGGATGCATGGACTGCCTGTCTCAGTGGACACAAAGGTTTGTGAAGTTTTAACCATTCTTCTAGAAGAGCCTTTCAGTGTCTGACAGGGCACATTAGCAGTTTCTTAGGAACTGGCCTTACAAATCTTACAGCATTTCATTGATGCAGTGCTGTAGCATATGGAAGAGTAAATTTGGTTTCCATCATCAGCACAGGAGAGAACCACCTCTATGTGGGCATTGTAAAGCATAGGTCTTTGCCTGCATCCACATTGCAATCAAAGCCCCACCTGCTCCAAATAGCATCCAGTATATCATCCAGAAAGGCTTCCATTCTGTTATCTGAAACGTGGTGTGCAATTCACAGGGTATTATATGCACTGTATGTGTGCACCATCTAGGCAATTCCTATGATTCCTACATTTAGCTCATGTGCAACCTATTCCAGCATTTTGCACAGGGTGACTTTCTACCTGGTCATCTAGTTAGTTACTCACCCACAGAGTCCCTAATATTGTTTGGTCCCATGAACGTAGGTAGCAAACAGCTCATAATGGAGTTTATAGTTGCATGTTTCATCTGATGCTGGTGCCTTTCAGCTTTGGCAGATAAACCCCATTAGCAGTCCATGGATCATAGCAGAAAAGGAATATAACAACACATTGTCACTGACATGAAACATTGTTGAATATGTGTTTGGACTGTTAAGGGTCCTCTTCTGCTACTTGGATACATGTGGTGGCACAATGCAGTATGCTGCAGATGCCTACAGCAATATATTTGTGTTCTGAGCCATGCTACGTAACATGGTGCTAAGAAAGTAGTTATATTGTGGGGACATCATAACACTACCAGACATAGCTGGGAGAGTAGTTGTCAGAGGAAATTTCTGAGGTGGTATCCCATGTAAGTTAGAAGTAGATGCAATATGTAGTGGCACTGACAAAGATTTCTGTGGTCCAGAACTGTGAACAGTAACAAGGCAAACACAGAACTATGCAGTAACACAACCAGGCTATGCATTACATGTCACTGATTGGCTATACTGTGCATCAGGCATTATTGTACCCAAACAGGGCAGAGGGGTGGGTGGGGCACAGTCATCATTATTTGCCAGATGGAGTTGAGCACAGTGTCAGGGGGACAGCAACATTAGCATAGGTGGAAGAGCCATGGGTGGCAGATTTGGCAGCCATACACACAGCTAGGATATTGAGACAGAGTCAGGGATCACATCCACCGACAATGTGATGGAACGTCCATGGGTGAAACACAGGATATATGTTCCATGTGGTCCCCCAAGTGTCAGAGTGTGAGACAACCTCTCCAAATTATGATATATCCTGTCAGGAACATGTACAGGAACCGCAATGTTGCCCCTCCTATCTGGCATGCTATTAGACTGTTGGCATCTTTGACACAGGAACTGGAATGGGTAGGTATTTCTCACCTTAGGGCTACAGGGGAGAGTTATGGCATTGCACTGCAGGACTCTGACTGGCTTGCCCAGTGGGGTGTGCCCACAGTGGAGCCAGAAGAGTATGGGCCATGTCCATGGGAGTGTCTGCACCCAGGGACAGAAGTAGTCACAGACAGTGAAACTGTCAACAGAATGGTGTATGTCATCTTTGTAAGGCAAAATGGTTAAGGTGTTTACCTTACAGACACAAGCTGCATGGTTTGATTCTCACATGGCGTAATTGGCTAAGCTTAAAATGGCCCACAATGGCAGTTAGCCTAGTACTAATCTATGAACCTATGAACCTATGGTATGTAATTGTGCAGTATGCATCAGTCCCATAGCATGGCCATGGCAGCTAGTTGCCCACATCATTATTTATTAACCAACAGTTGCCATGGGCCACCAGTGCTTTCAGCAATTGTGTCTTCTTCAGGTCCCTGTATGCACTGTCACTATGCATGCATTGCAGGTTGTTCTGCAGCCCCTGCAGTGGTTGCAGTACCTCACCCAAGCCATAGAGCACATTCATTATATTTGCCATGATGTGAGTAGTGGCTGTTTGTGCTTAGATCAGTGACCTGCACATTCAGTGATTTTTGGCCAGGGAAGACTCGTAGATCTGGGAATGTCCTGGAGTAATGGCTGTGACAGCCACCTACTTATGTCTCTCCTGTTCTGGATTAATGTATCTGAAAGGCAGTGTGGCTCTTTGAAGTTATCTGTGGTGGTGGTGACACCTGTGCAAAAGGGGTGGGGCTAATAAGAATGTAGGTGTTACTGGAGATTCATCTTGCCATTCTACTGTGAGGGATATGAGTGTGCCATCTTCATTTCATGTTGCTGTCAAAGCTGTCAGTCAATGGACTGTGTTGCACGTGGTGGCACCATTGCCAGCCAGCCAATGATGACCCACTCACATCAGGCATGTTCTGACCTGATGAGATGGATCCTCTCACAGAAGAGCCATACCTGTGGCAGTGCTGGAGCATATTTGTGACACCTACAACCATGTGGCACCCAAACTATTAGATGCCAGTTATTTACATAGCCTACTGGCACATATGTACCTTGTGGCAGGTTTTTGCTGTTGCAATCTCAATGTCCCAGGATGACAGACATGCAAATGTGTTTCTCTAAGTAAAGCATTTACTGACCTGTAGGCATGATGCATGCTACCTGGTGCATCCACTATAGACATTCAGCAGTCAGCAGCAGCCCAGCTCCCACATCCATTCTCCCTCATGAAAGATACCAGGAATTCCATCATTTGCATTAGATGTCCCTGTGTTGGTGGTCCACCCTCAGTTGGCAAACTGTTTCTAGCAATTTGTTGTGTCTTGGTTCTGGTGTGCAGTATCATATCAGTGATCTTGTGACACGCATGTACTGTTGTCCTATTATGGCCACTCACTACACTGATGTTCTCCACCAATCCCTAATGCACCTGGTAATGGAAGGTCTTGTCTACTCTACCCTTCTCAAATATATGCATGCCAGGTTTTTGTATGACCTATAGTAGAACCTCCATCTCCTGTATGATGAACTTTTCCAGCTATTTCTGTTCCTTCAGTCCCTTGACAAGGCATGTACAACTGTGGGTTGCACATGTGGATTACTTTGTGTATGTATGTATGTATGTATATATGAATGTTCATGTCTGTCCATGCCAGCTGACCATTGACTCAGTACTGTCCCCAACCCCATCATGGAGGCTACATTCCAACCCTGGGTATAGTGTGGCAGCAGTGGGTATGCTAGCCATGCTTGCTGTCCATTTGATCTGTGCAGCTAACACAGTCTGTGTCTGGTGTAGTGGAGGCCCCATATTCACTGTGGTATGTTGTACAGTCATTATGCTTATGGAATGCTGTTATGACACCTGCACAGTAGTTGGGTTTGCACTTTCCCCCCTGCTGTTTCTGGTTTAGCATCCCTAGCAGGATTGCAGCCTCTCCTGCCCTGGCCCTTGTGCCCTGTCAAGTTGAGACCCATCAGCAGAACTGCAACCTGTCCTACCCTATCTATTGTGCCCTGTCAAGTTGAGACCCACAGCTTGTCATTCCCCTGTCACTCTATGCAGTGTTACCCCATACACTCTGCTGTGCTGTTACTGTGACTGTCTACTGTCATTTCCACCCCAAACCCCATTACCTGCTTCAGCTGTGGCTTGGCCATATCAGAGAGTGGTGCCGGGCTACATGTCAGTGAGGGGGTCAGGCCCCCCTCCAGTGAGGTAATCCTAGCCTCATCATTCTCATACCCATTAGTAACAACTTCAGCAGGGGCATGCCTTGGCTAAGTTGCCTGCTCAGCAAATCTGTCATCCATATCTACAGTGAGCAAACATAGTGAGAAGTTTGCCATAACTGAATGCAGCCCGATGATGAACTAATTATATTTAAAACAAAGATCAGAGATTCTTATTGAAAATAAGTGCCTGGCTGCTATCCTCTCCTGCTACCTACACAACTGCTGTCTCATTCTGCTCATGCTGAAACAAAATGGACACATCAGAGGACTGTGACAAGTGTAAAATAAGATGCCAGAACAACAAATACAAGTCATTGTAGCATATGTATGTCCCATTAGCTGTGTAATGGATACAAAGCATGTGTATGTCCCCACACCATACAATAACGGATTTGCACAGAAAAATGGCACAGCTATATATAGAGAGTGATACATGAACTAGAATAAAGGCATCAGAAAGTGGTGCAGCGTAACCCCACCCTATTGCAGGTCCCCACAGAAACCCAAATGAAATGTAGTTGGCATATTTCATTAAGTGCTGCAACCACATCCACTTGACATTGAAGTTCCAAATAATAACTACAGCTATTTCCTAGATGCCCTTGACAGATATCTGCCTGTAACAAAAAAGAGTCCTAAACATAAAATAGTATTAAAAAAAGAATAAAACATATAGTACTGTCTGTCCACTCACAATATCATAGAATCATAGGAGGTTACTAGGCTAATGGCCCTGGGGCCCTTACAAGCCTAGCAAAGAGTTTGTCACCAAAAAAAGAAACCCCAGTCAGCACCTGTTGCCCCTGTCAATGAGGGACAAAGGTGGAACCCCTGGGACAACGTTATGGTTTCCCATCCACTCATCATGGTTGCATTTGAAGAGGGCCAGTGAGGTACTCTGTCTGACATGTATGGGAAGTCTATTCCAGAGATGAGGCAGCCTCTGGGAGACAAACTTGTCTCTCCATCAGGTTTTGTTGATGTTGCATATCAGAATTAGGCCTATCGAGCAGGTAATGCGTGAGGAGTTAGACTTACAGATATGGAGCATCTCTAGTAGGACAGGGTCTGATATTGCCTTGTAGGTGAGACACAGATCACCTCTGAGCAGTCTGTATGATACTGAGTAGAGTGCTAGTGATTTAAGCCTGTCCACATAGGATAGGTGTTGGAGGACATGGATCCTCTTTGTGAGATATTTTTGTGTCCTTTCCAGTTAGTGCAGGTGTTTGGAGAGGTACATACCAAACTGGCATTATACTCAATCATAGGTCTAATAAAGGAGGAGTGCAGAGGTAATACCCTTCTTTTTTTCTGGATGCAATCCCTTTACTTATAAGATGAACCAAGTAAAAGGCTTTTCTGACCACCGCAGCCACATGATGGTCAAATGTGAGATTGTTGTCAACCTGAGTACCCAGGTCTCTCACCACAGGTTGTGCACATAGGGGGTTGCCGTTGATGTGGTAATCAGTAGGGGCCATGTTTTTGCCGAATGGTATGATAATACATTTTTTTGCATTTAACTTAAGGCTGTAACTTTGGCACCAGTTATTTGTAGCTGTGAGACCCTCTTACAGTATGTTAACATCAACTGGGGAGTCAATGACAGCACCCAACTTACAGTCATCTGCAAACTTTGACTGGACCTCTGAGAAGTATATGCCAAACAGTAGGGGGTCCCAGAACAAATCCCTGGGGAACACCACTAGTGATAGGTCTGCTGTCGGAGGTGGCAGCACCTATTTTGACCTTGTGGGTCCTATCTGTGAGCCAGTTGGCCACCCATCTGACTAGATAGGGTTTAACACCAAGTTGTGTTAGCTTTTCAATGATGCCCGAGTGGGAGATTGTGTCAAAGGCCTTGGCCAGGTCAAGGTGAGCTGTATGTACTGACTTTCCCTCATCCAAGGCCTTGGTGACAGTCTCAAAGAAGTCAACTAGGTTCAATAGGCAAGATCTGCCCCTAACAAATATGAATTGGGTGGGGTCGAGTGCTTGGGGATTGCCTATGTCCTTGTTTATGAGATCCATAATAATATGCTCCATGACTTTACAGATCAGACTTGTCAAGCTGATGGGGTTTTAGTTTCCCAAGTCAGTAGTGGGACCACCTTTGTACAAAGGGATGACAGTAGCAGTTCTCCACTCTGCTGAAATGAAGTCTGTAGTTAGGCTGTGGTTGAAAAGGGTGCTCAATGGCAAAGCTAGTTCTTGCTGGAGATGGTGCAGAATACAACTTGGATACTATCAGGTCCCATGGAAGCTGTGTTCTTTGCCTTACATAGGGCCTTTAACACTTGATCTACAGAGATGTGAGGTGTGGGACAAGTATCAGGGATGTCGACTGGGCCTTTGGGGGGTGATAAGGGGTGAAGTTTGAGCTGAACCTATCAGCCAGCAGGTTGCCTAATTCAGCAGGATTAGTGTAAGTGGTACCATTAAGTACTAGTTCGGAACAAACTTGGGCTTTGCCATTGAGGTTCCTAACATAACTGAAGAAAGACTTGTGGTTTCCCTTTATTCTGGAGGCTAGTTTCAACTCATAATTGGCTTTAGAGGTTTTCACTAGTGATTTAATTTGCTTGTTGAGGCAGAGGAGGGAGTTTTACTGATTTGGAATTTGTTCCTTTTTACTCTTGGACAACAGTTTCTTCCTTTTGTTGTAAAGCCTTTTGATGGAGGATGTCCACCAGGCAGGTTTGTGTTTCCTTGATGGACATGATTTTAGTTCTGTTGGGTATGGCTGAGTCCATGCAGTTGTACAGGTGCTTGTATACTGCACTGGCGTACTGTTCAGCATAGTTGTCTCCATCATCTGAGGGGGGTGGTGGTGTGAAGCTGCTGATACCATCCCTTAAGAGGTTGTAGGCAGCTTCTGAGAAGTTTTTTAGCCTGGTTATTGCTGGGGAGGGGTTGGGTGGGATAGAAACTTTGAATTATTTGAATATTATTAAGGGCAATAACCTTCACTTACCATGCAGAGATTATCAAGGTTATGGTGTTACAGGTTATCATCCTAGTAATTCCATGGCTGAGTTCAGCACCTCTGCCAGGTCATACCATGTGTGTGTGTGTGTGTGTGTTTGTGTGTGTGTGTGTGTGTGTGTGTGTGTGTGTGTGTGTGTGTGTGTGTGTGAGTATGAGTATGTATGTATGGGGGGGGTAATCTCAAGATACCTCTCAAGACATCTGCAACAACTGGAAAGGCCACAGAAATACCTCACTAAAAGCGTCACAGGCCTAAAGCAGATGCCCTATGCTGACCGCCTTAAAAACTCCAGCTATGCTCTGTCACATATCATCTACTCCGAGGCGATCTCTGCTTAACATACAAGGCCATGTCAAACCCAGAGCTGTTGGACATGCTACACTTAAAGAAATCCCAATCCCTCAGAACCACATGCTCCAGGGATCTAAACCTTGTCATCACAATAAACAAAACATGTTGGAGGGATAGATTCCTGACCCAGAGACTCCCCAGAGTCTGGAATAGACTGCCCATACATGTCAAGCAGAGCACCTCTTTGGCCCTTTTCAAAAGGAACCATGATGATTGGATGGGAGAAAGGAAATTCACCCCAGGGATCATGTCAGGGAAGTAAATAGTGTGGGAAGAAATAGCCAGGGAATTGTTATGGCTAGGCTTGTATAGGCCCTAGGGCTGATAGCCTAGTGCCAGCCTATGAACAAGGTATACAATCCTAGCATGTATATAGAAATGTATGACCGTCTGCCAACCCTGTTTGAGGATAATCATGACATCCAATCTCCATTGATAGGACACCTTGCAAGTGGACTCCTTCCGGGTCACAGTCCTGTAATCACACACCAACCCTGCTAGAGGACCACAAGTCCTAGCACAACTAGCCAGTGAAGCAGACCCAGATTTCTACACCTTCATCCCATTGCAGGAGGAAATTATCCATGACATAGAATACATGTCACCCTCCCATCTCTGCTTCTTTTAACATGCTTCCCCCACCCAGTTTATGTAGACAGCCATGTGTCAGTATATCCCTAGATACATATGCAGGTGATACGTGTAACCCATTCTACCCTTCCTCCCATACCTCTCAAATGTCACTGATTTTCAGGGACATCCCTGATTTTGACTGAAATTTTAGCCCTGTCCCTCTTAATCTCTCCTAAAACTGGCTGGTGACTTTTAGAGTAAAGGTGGTGAATTACACTTAATAAATAATGACAATAATTAGAGTTATAGACTTTATTTACTTTAGAAAATGTATATGAATTCACATTCTCTTATTCTGTAAATGTCTTAATTAATAGTACTAATATTTTAAAAGTGTCTCTGATTATCCCTATTGTTTTTGGATTTATCCCTGATCCTTTGAGAGCTGTGTTTCCTCCTGTTTGGTCTACGTGGGAATGCCGGATACTTAGTGTGACTCAGATTATCAATGACCAGTGTAGCTTCACATTAACACTGTATGCATCGTGTTTGTTCTTTTGACACCACACCATCACTGTGCACATGTCAAGGCTTATAGATCTGAATGAGACCTTAGCATTTCACCTGGTTTCTAACTGCATCTGTTCTACTAAACTTTCATTGGGTGATAGTATTCATGCACCTTCTCTGTTGGCCATTTATGTGTGTTTGTGAGGTCTGATTATACTAGTATCCTGAATCTGCCAAGCCTGTTTTCTCACAGCATGTTATGCATAATGCAACATGCTATGAACGTCCTGCAGGTTGTGTGGCGGGGGTCATACTAAAGTACCTCCCCGGCATATTAAGGCAGCAGAAATGGGCTTCGAGCAGCCTGAAAACCGTCTCTGTGATATCATGGATTTCTGCTTGTGTGGTATTATACTGGTATTTATGAAAAATAAAAGGCAGCTGTTGCAAGACAAAAGCGACGCTTGGTAGGTGAGCTATGGAACAAAATGTTTCTAGCAGCCTATGCACATCTTACATAACTGGGCATTTTCTGAAAAATCAAGTTAAAAAGCATAAGCCAAACAAATATAAATATCTTGTGAAAAGTAACTGCTATTAAAAGGTATAAGCAAAATGTTATCTGTAAAAAGTCTTCTTTACAGGGGTAATTATCATTGCCTTCACAGTCTTTACATCAGTACTGTAATGTGTTGTAATGCACACAAACACATAATTATGCTTTTCTGTAAAATTTCACAAACAACTTTTTATATTTTAAGGCTTTACAGCCTAGATGTATAGTGTCAGGTTGCTTTTGTTCAGCCAGACGTAAGCTTTCACATGACAGCAAGACATCCATTTATAAGTACTTGTTTACTTGGTGTGTATTTGTATAATTAATATACATAGCAGTGAATATCTCTGAATATGTACAATTTGCAGTGCAAATATCAATAACAGTTTTCTTCAGCACAATCTAAGGTTTCAACTGATGCCTCAGGAGAAACCTGAGGTGGTATTCATACTGACTGCATTAATTTGTATACATGACTATGGTACATCTTATTAAGTACTAGCAATACCTAGGAATATTGCTAGTATACTTTATTATACATGGAGAGTAACAATATATGTTTTGTCTTCCATCATGACATTTTATACCATGCACTTCAATAGCACATAGTTCTCTCAGTTATGAAAATAGTAACATCAATATGAAAAAAAATGAATGAAAAGTTAGTTATTCATATCTCCACTGTAGGACATCTACAATTAACAACCTTAATGTCAATCTGTTACATAAACCTTGCCCTTACTTATGTTGCCTATTAATAATTGGTAGGTCATTTAATAAAGGAAATACAAGCAAATAATATGAAGACATGATAAGGATCTTTGGGTGTTAAATACAAGTATACAAAAAGTGCTATAGAAGTAAATGAATTTATACATATGGACAGATTGTAAATCCAGCTGTGTACATTAACATTAGCCACAGTACTTGTACTTTCCAAGTATATTGCCCTATAGAGTGTTACCATGCAGAAAGCAACAATTTAGCTGATATGTGTGTTATATATGTGAATCGTGGATTGTTTTAATGCTGTACTGAAAATTGGTTGTGATCCTTCCTCATATCACACATTACCTGTCAGTTCATGGAATGATAGCCTTCTTTTTCACAAACCTTTTTGACTGTGGGTAGATGAGGCTTTTATTGCTAAAAGTGTACAGTCTGTGGCATTTAGTCCCTCATGGAGGGATGCAGTGTCATCAAAGCCATACATGGTGCTAGCTCTCAACTCTGATGTGCCAGGAAACTGTATATGCCACTGTGTATGTAGAAGCATTATGTCAAGGAATTTAAGTAGTCTAAAGACAGAGTGCTATGAAATGCCTAACATCCTCTGTTGATCTATAAGAGGTTCCTGTAACTAAAATAGAAAGAGCTATCCATACCTTGCTCTCCACAGTTATGGAAAGGTCACACATTCCTGTAGATTCTGTGTGTGGGGTGACATATGACAATCAAGGCCCATATGGTGTCATTCTACTTCAGGAGAATAAGGAGCACCTTGGACTCGAAGATGTTAACTCATGCATACCAGTGGGAATCAGTAGTGATGCTGCCATTCATAGCATTCGCTCTCTGACGGCAACTACAGTATGTTCAGGTGCTTTCCCATTATGGACAGAAACACACTGATGCACAATTTCCCCCTCATATGACTATAAATTACAACTGAGATAAGGAATGTTACTGTATTTCTGCACTTGCACTTACTAATTTAAAGGATTGCTACTGTGTTACAATATTTTCAAAGCATTTAAGCAACTGTTAATCTGAAATATATCTCTTATTGTTTGTTTTTTGGTTTACTCATCTGTCTCAATTTAAATCATCTTGCAGAAGGCAGATCTAGCCAGGGACTTAACCGTTTGGTAGCCTGTACTTGAGAGTTGATTTTACTGTAGTTTTACATTAAGAATTTCCAGGGTCATCTGTTTTATGTTAGAAGGTGTTTGCCTGGTTTCTCTGAGTTGTGAAACACACCATGGAGCTCACTGTGTATCTGTTTATTGGACAGAGGCTGTAGGAGTTAGTTTTCATTTTTTTTCTGTGGCTATAAAGTAGCTGCCTTTACACAGAGCTGCTCACCCTGCAGTGGCAGTTAGCAGTGCCCTGTATAGTACCAAATGCTTAGACTGTAAAGTTTACCTAAAGCTATTTAGGACTTTAACCTGTAACACAGTAAGGCTTTGAGCAGAGCTAAACTTAGGGCAGCTAGTTAACATGTTGAATGGCACTAGTCACAGCTCATGACACTACTTAACAGCTAGCTGTAATGCCAGACACCACACAGGTGACCCCTTGTAAAACCAAGTCCCTAAATCATAACAGACTAACCCTAATAGAGGTCCTGACAGCATGGATATTCATTTTCCTAATGTCTGTGTGGCCAGCTTGGTAGATATGGGCATCCTAAGACAATGATGCAATGTTCTCATGTACTCTGAAACCTTTTAATTCTTAAAGAAATAAACACAGTGTGCAAGAGATGTACATACATAATTTCCTTAGAGGCTAAAATGTTACTTACTAACAAGGTTGTCAAGAAGACACTCACTACATCCTACACAAGTAATCTCACCACACACACAGACCTTACACTGAGCACTAAAAAAAAAAAAAAAAAAAAAAAAAAAAAACTTCTCAAACCTCAAAAACCTCCTAAGCCACCTAACAGCAACACCTATCCTCAGCAGTCACTAAAGCACATACAAAAAACAACACCTAACACCACACATAAGCCTATACATGGTGGTCTGAATAGAACAAAGCCCATATGGCTAGAAAACACTTTACCTAATACTGTTGTCAGTCACTGGAGATTCTATTGTAAGAACACACAGATGCCCCTCTCATTGGACTGGACAAGAAGATAGTGGTTAGTTACCTATCTGGAGCTAGGATCCATAATATCAGACATGCACACAAGTTACTGCACTACATAAATCAATATGATTCTATCATAGACGATATTGGTGCAAATAACTTGAGCTTTACCTCATTGGACTATATGAAAAGAGACATTATGGATCTCTCTTAATACGTGTCACAGCAAGGTATGTACCTTGCATTGAACAGCATTCTACCATCACCTAGGATGATGCCACATTATGAACAGAAAATGACTGGTTTTAATAACTGGCTTAGTTTCTGGTGTCATTCCAGGGGGATTCAGTACCTATCAGCATTGGAGGACACTATAAACAGACCACTTTGCTGTGCCAAGGATGGTCTACACCTGTGCCCCCGGGCTTTTAGATATTGGCCAAAATTTTTATCCATCTCCATAGAGCCCTTTTTAGGTAATGTCAAAATGAAAACAATACAAACATATAAAAAAAATCAAGGCAACCTTAATGTGCTATTGTTCAATCCCTAAACAAGAAACTCCACACCCTACAAGCTCTCCTCTCTCTGGAAATTGTAGACATCAGTGCTGTTACCAAAACCTGGTTTAAAGCCACAGAAAGTTCTCTGGCAGTGCAAGGTTACAATTTCTTCCACACATTTAGACCCACAGCAATACAGACAGGGACTAAAAGTGGAGGTGTCTCTGTTTACATTAGCAACAAATACAGCTCCAGGTTAGTTAAACAGGATGATACCCTAGAGTTCATATATGGTCAGGTTTCCATTGACAAGGTTATTTACCATATCCTGGTAAACTGCAGGTCATCCTGTATGATCAACAAGACTCACACCCTGTATCTGGACTTATTGGAGGTACTCAAAATCCATCCAAACATCATATTCATGAGAGACTTTAACACCCCTTCTAAAGACTGTAAAATGTACACTGCCTGTAACTCACAGCCACAATGTTTCCTGGACTTTGCCAGCACAAACATCCTGGTTAAGATAGTGCACATTCCAATAAGGGGCTCAAACATACTAGACCTAGTACTCACCAACATCTGGGAGCATTGCGTCCCCCCATACCTCTCAACTGTCCAGATTTTTTCAGAATGTCCAGATTTTTGCTTCATATTTTTGGTCTGTTCCTCATAAAATTTGTTGATCTGATGTAATTTTCATTTGTTCCTCAACAAATGGGTTTGGATCCAATCCTCTGATCAGACTCAGCTACTTTTTTTAGATTATAGGATCTCAATCTCGAGCTCGTCCCTTACCCATAATGCCCTTGATCACTGTATTACCCCAGATCTTGTTTGCTGCTCTTCAAGATCGGATGGGGTTGCGATTGCTTGTGCTCCTTATTGGGTTTTTTAGTGAGTAAATAGATATATATTTCCTTTTTTTCTTTATATAATAGTAATACTATCTCCCTTACCCTATTCAAACCTTTCTAATCCTTTTATTACCGAGTTTTGGGTAAGCCTTAATTATCATTGTTGATAGTTCTTTTTCCTCCCCTTTCTGTTTTTACCTTAAGGTAGTTCTCCATTTTTCATTGTTGGTATTTAGATTTTCTTCTTTTTCCTACTCTCCTGTTTAACAAAAAGAAAAAAAAAATGTTTTTCTGTAGCCGCTTTGCGTGTCTTTTTCAGTATGGCTGATAAACCTACTGGTTTCAAAAAGTGCACTTCCTTTGGTCACAAGATCCCAACCCTGATGCCCACAGGGTGTACATGTATTGTTTGGGCCCGGCACATCTGGACACCTCCTGCTCCATTTGTGCAGCCTTTAACACTAGGGCAATTAGCGAAAGAAGAAACAAATTTATTTGATCCTAAAAGGTCTCCTTCTGGCCTCAGCTACTTCTGCAGGTACTTCTTCTTAAGGGGCTCAAATCCCCTCTCAAAAATCTAAGGAGCCCAGGGAGAACCACAAATGCTCACCTGCTCACTCTCCTCAATCTGCACCTTCTTCAGAGCCTCCCAAGAAGGTTTCTAAGAGCTCAGATCTGAAGTCTTCAAATCTGACACCTGTTATAGCCAAATCTCCTCGGCTTCTTGCTCTGAGATTTTCACTGGAGCCAATTTCACTGAGATTGAAGTCTCCTTTTATTCAAGAGACTCCCAAAAAGTTGTCCAGGCCACCTCCCACTTCGTCTTCGGTCAGGTAATGTTGTCTTTCCAAGTCAGAGCTAGATAGGATGATGAGAAAATTCCTCAGATTACAGATCCAGATGGGGGTCCTGTTGGATTCATCTCCCATCTGATCTGTGAGCTTTCAACCTTCTTTTCAGACTATAGTTGCTCTTTCTCCAATCCAACCTGCCATTTTGGAGCCCTTGGACCTGAGATCCTGCAAAGTCTAACCATCATATCTTAAGGTTATTTCATCTTCCACTCCAGTGACTTCCCAGATCTGATCAGCTCCTACTCCTGTGGAGCACAGTGGCTCTTGGAACCAAAGCATTGGTGTCTGATCCGAGGGGTTGACTTTGACTCCAAAGTTTTCAGAACCATTGTTTCCTCTCAAAGCTTTGGCATTGGATAGCTTGGCTCTGACTAATCCCTTAAAGTTGAGGGTCAGGGAAGGCCATGGATTGTCTACTCCAAGAGTCTCAGCTCCAGTAGGATTGTCCTCAGTTTCTTCTGGTCCCTCTGCCTTCTAGGTGGTGGAGAGGGTTTTTTCACATCCCAGAGTAGTTTCGATGCTTGCTCCTTTGGATCCATGTCCTGCTCCTTCTTCTGATTCTGTGTCTTCCCATCCTACACCTCATGGACAGCTAGCCCAGATGAGCTTCCAAGCACTTCCTGCCAGGAAACTCCCCACTTCTTCCAACACCTCTGCAGAACATCCCACTGAGGAGGTCCTTCAGAAGAGGTCATGCAAGAGGAAGGAGGCACTTGGATTCCCTGCAGGAATCCCTCCCAGAAGACACTGATGTTGTTGAAGGGAAAAGGTCCCCTAGATCTCCACCTGAAGATGCCTCATTTGAAGACATCTTAGAGATCCTGTGTCAGAAAGGTGGTTGGTCTTCCCAAACCCCTTCCCAGGGGGAGTTGGTATTCTTGGAAGCCTTTGGGTCTGGACCATTAGGAGATATGCCTGGATGCAGCTGTGCGATTTCATGGAGCCCTTCAAGGTTTCATTCATTAATGCACCTTTTGATGGATCTCCTTTGTTTGGGCCAACAGTTAAAGAGACACTCTCCTGCAGTTAGAAGGATGGAAAGACCTTATCTGCCATGGGGACCCACTTTTCTACCCCACAGAGACCCTTTTTCTGGACTCAGTGTGGTAGTAAAAGGATGTGGTTCCAGAAATCTCAAGGACCTTTCTAATATTCACATGAAGAATGTTCCCCCAGAGGCAGATGGGGAAATAACAGAAGACACCACCCACGCAGCAGAGGGGGTCTGTAGAATTAAGGATCTCCAGATTCTTTCTCAGACAAATCCTTTCAGCACTCCTGAAAGATTGCCCAACTGTCCTTCTTTGAAAGCAGTCAGGGTGTGTTTGTCCTTGCATCCAGAAGCCTGGATAGCCATATATACAGAGGATACTTCATTCTCTTTTTACAGGTTCCCCAAAGGAAAAGAAAATGTCTCCATAATGTTCCACCCAGTCAGGGGGAGTTAGCAGTTCTAGAGATTCAAAAGTCTTGTAGAAAAGAGTCATCCAGGAGGTCCCCAGACCAAAGAGGATCTGGAATTTACTCAAGATTCTTTTTAGTGCCAAAGAAAATAGAGGACCTGAGACCCATTCTGGATCTCAGTTATCTGAATGAGTTTGTAAAGCATTCCAAATTCTGGATGGTCACAGTTCAGCTCATTCTACTTCTCCTGCTGAAGGAAGATTTGATGTGCTCTCTAGATCTTCAAGACGCATACTGTCACATCAGAATGAACAGATGCTCTCGAAGATATCTACACTTCTGACTGGGAGCCAGTCATTACAATTTCAGAGCCCTGCCCTTCAGTTTCACCATAGTCCAAAGGGTGTTCACCAAATGCATGGCAGTGGTAGCAGCTTATCTAAGACTGCATGGATTCAGAGTGTTTCCTTATTTAGACAACTGTCTCCTTACCACACCGACCAGGCATCTCCTGGAAAGGGCCAGGGTTTACTTACTGTAGTTATCTCAATCTCTGGGAATTACAATAAATCTGGCAAAGTCACACCATCAACCAGTTCAAGTCTTGGAGTTTACAGGGGCTTGTCTAGATACTGTGAACTGTCTAGCTCTTCTGCCTCAAAACAGAATTCTTACTTTGAAATCGCATGTCAGTCAGGTTCTTTCTCATCCATCCCCCGTCAAGAATAGTACTTAAAGCCCTAGGGTCGATGGCTGCTACAATAACTTTAATACCCACTGCTTGTTTTCATATGAAAACTCTTCAATGGACTCTAACATTGCAGTGATCTTTTCATTGATAGGCCTTATGACATCTCATAAAATTATCTCAGGTTTGCAGAAAATCACTGCTATGGTGGATACACTCCAAAGAGATTTATCAAGGGTGCCCATGTATACTTCCTCGCTTGAATGCCACATTAACCATTGACATCTCCCAGTTGGGCTGGGGGGCATTACTTGGGATGGGCAGTTCAATGCACGTGGTCCCAAGAAGAGACCAATTTTCATATAAATGTTCTAGAGATGAGAACAGTGCTTCTAGCATTGCAGGCCCTTCAGAGCTCTCTTCCAGTAGGAACTATGCTATTCAAATGGACAACATGTCAGTAGTCTGGTACATCAACAAACGGGAGAACCAGATTCTATCCCCTGTGCCGAGAAGCATTGAGGGTTTGACAATGTGCAATCTCCTCTAACCACTTTCTTGTAGCAATCCACATACCGGGGAAATCCAACATCTTAGCAGACAAGTTCAGCAGGCCATCCTGAAGCCTCACGAGTGGTTTCTCAATCAGTGGCATATATGGTCTTCCATAAATGGAGTCAAACATGCTGCAACCTATTTGCCTCTCCCTTCAACAACAATGCAGCAGATTCTTTATCCTAATTCCCCCCTCAGGAACATTCAACAAGAGATGCTCTAGTCCACGTTTGCCCCTTCAGTCTCCTTTATGCTTACCCTCTCCTGCCTTTAATGCTCAAGTTCATTCAGAAAGCACACCAGTTAAAGAGCAAAGTAATCTTCATTGCCCCTTACTGGCCTTGGCAGGTGTGTTTTCCCTTCTTATGGTCTCACCTAGTATGTCCTCTTTGGACAATGGATCCTCACCCTTAGGGGTGTGTCATCCAGATATTACATGGTTACTCCAATTTCAATGGTGGCTAGACATTCCAGGCTTTCATCCCCAGTTCATCAAATTCTTTTCTTGGCCCCAAACCTTCAACTAGGAAGATTTATAAGAGTAAATAAAAAAATGTCCTTCTGGGCTCGTCAGAGAGACTTGGATCCTTTCACTGCTCTACTCCTAACTATTTTTGATTTCCTTGCCTCCATTTTTCAAACTGGGGCAAGTTTCTCCACCATTAAAGTTCATCTGGCAGCCATCTCCAACTATCACATCAGAGATGACGCTTTTCCTTTAGCTTCATCCAAGTTATGAATGGACTTCCTAAAAGGTACATATTTACTTAGGCATCCAGTTCGAGATCCTACTCCACCTTGGGATCTGACCTTGGTATTACTGACATTGATACAGCCACTGTTTGAGCCTTCAGCTAAGGTAGACCTTAAGTTTCTATCTTGAAAAACTGTCTTTTTGGTGACTGTCACTTCAGCAGGACAAGTTTCAGAACTCCAAGCACTATCTTCTAAACCACCATATTTGATTTTTCACAAGGAAATAGTTACCCTATGCACTAAATCTTCCTTTCTACCTAAAGTGGCCTCTGAATTAAACATCTGACAAGTGATCCATTTACCAGCTGTCTTTCCTAAATTTGACAGTAAAGGAGAATATACCCTTCAGCTCTTAGATGACCATAGGCAACTTTGTCTTTGCCTTCATTTAGAATTTAGAAAAACTGATCAATTATTTGTCTCCTTCTCAATTAACAAGATAGGGAAAACAGTTTCAAAAATTACACTAACTAAATGGATAATAGACTGTATTTCCTATGTTTATTCCTTGAGAAGCCTAACCTTACCAAGACAACCAAAAGCTGATTCAGCTAGGTCAATGGCTACATCAGCTGCTTTTTGGGCTAGAGCCTCCATTGATGACCTTTGTACAGCTGCCACTTGGTCTAATGCTCATACTTTTATTTTTCATTAAAAATTGGATAGCACGGTTATCTGGAACATCCTTCCATGAGGGCCATCCAAGGTAATCTTAGCTGGGGACTCTGTCCCACTCATTGAGGAACGAATGAAAATGACAACATCAGATATAAAAGTTATGTACTCACCATAACTATGCATCTGTGTTGTCCATTTTCATTCTTCCTCAACTTCCCTCCCACCTTCCCCCTATCCATATCTTTGGGAGAGACTTAACAGAATTGTTATTAGGAACCATAGCTCCTGTTTGAGCTCCTGATCTTTCAGCTGTCTCATACCACAAAGCTACCTTGGGATACCTTTGTGTGATATTGTATAATAGCAGCAAACTCAGTCTGAGGTATCAGGGACATTATGTTTAAGGGAGGAGCTTGAGAGTTGGATCCTAGAATCTAAAGAAAGTGGCTGAGTCTGACATGAGTTGTGATGATAGAAGGTACTGCCAGCCATGCCAGGAGAAATAGGACAGTGGATTTGTAACATATGCCAGCACAGCTAGCTGGAATTTTGTAAGTAATTATATGTCATTTGTATACCAAACTGATTTGCACAGATGCTTGTGCTGAAAATATATTGGTGAAGCTTGCTTGTGTTACAATGCATTAACAGTGTGCCCTGCTGGAAGGAAAAGAAATGTACATGTATTATTGTAACTGAATTAAATGTACATATTGTAACAGCATATACTGGTTAGAGGTTAATCTTAATCCACCTGACTTTGCAAAATATTCTTGAAATTAAATTACTTTATGGGTTAAGCCATAAAGATGTTATCCAACAGTTTTGAATGGCATCAGAGATGCAATGTCTGTGCTAGAGAATAGTTGGTAGCTTCTGTAGGAAGAGTTAAATGGTTTTATGGTTTTATGACTTCCAGCAGCTGCACCACATCTGAGCAAAGCTCTATCTGTGTGTATTGTAGCACATAGGTGCTAAACCCTGTTAGCTTCTAGTGATGGGGATAGTGCGGTAAACAGAGTCAGATGACCAGATGTATGTGATGTCATTCTGTACAGAAATAACATTTTAATATTAGAGGAGACTGAAGTCTCTGCAGCATTCTGTATTCTGTCTTGGGTCTGACAACAAGGACCACTCACCCATCTTGCCTTGCTCTATTTAATAAGTAGGAACAGTAATTCTTTTAGGCAATCAGGAATAGATAGTAAGACTAGCTAATTACTGTTTTTCTATAATGTGTGAAACATTCCATCGGCATTATTTTTAATATTCCCTGTGACTGAAAGTCTGGTGTATACTGTAAATAGATATTTAGTATTTTCATGTTCTTCTGTCATTTATTATTAAACATATTTAAACTTCTCATTGTGGCTGGTCATTTTTAAAAATATTTAAGCGTTGAGAGTATTTGCATATATTTATTTGGTGATAACTCTGGCCACTCCTGCAAGCCTGTCCGTTTGGTCAACATTACCATTTGTATTAATATTGATTTCACTCAGTATAATTGAGTACCCTTGCAAGAGCCTTGGGTAGCTGGTTTTGTAGTGTCTCATGGCAGTGATAACTACCTTATAGTCTGGGCACTACCTTATAGCTAGTAAACTTGTGCCAGCCTTTCCCAGGTGTGTGTGTGTGTGTGTGTGTGTGTGTGTGTGTGTGTGTGTGTATTAGCTACTTGGAGCAGGGACACAAAGCACCGGTTTCACAGAGAGAATGGTGATGGACTTGGCTTGGGCACTCTGCTGAGGACTTAACTCTGCCAGTGGGAAGTCTTAATGGGGACCTGAAGGAAGACAGATAGAGAAATCCAGACACTGGGCTGATTGTGTTCCCTGTGTGCTCTTAAGGGAAATTGTACTTGATGCAGAGAGGTCTGCATTTGGAAATGCTGAGTGTATCCATTTGTATTCCAAGTGAACGTCCTTCTCCAGTGTCAGTGGTGAGGATTCAGACTCCTTGATTACTGGCCCAGCATGGAAAAGTCACAAGAGGATCAGATCTGAACCCATTCATTATGCAAGAATGAAAATGGACAACACAGATGCATAGTTATGGTGAGTACATATCTTTTATTTTTCTGACAAATCATGGAGGATTGAAGTCACTAAGTAATGACATACATTTGAGTTTCAGACTTCATATCCTTCAGAAAATGCATGCTAACACATAGCATGTTATTCTAGCAACCTTTTTTTTACATTTATGAGAGCAATGTTTAAAATCTGTCCCTATTTTGGGACTTTTGCTCCACCATTATTTTATGCTTTGTCCAGATTTCTTGCACTAAGAGGTTGAGAAGTGTGACCCCTCCCATATCATGTCCTCATTGGTGAGTTTGGATCACAAAGCTGTCTCCCTCAAAATAAAAACCAACCCATAAAACCCAACTAAACCATTAACAGTTAGGAGTTAGTGTAAAGCTAACTACATCCTGTTAAGTGACAGTTTGTCAAAAATCAAGACTCCTGCAAACCCTGAGAATACTGCTACTTATGAAGAATTATTCAGAGAAACCCTGTACTAACATGTACATGGGTGCATTAAGGCTGTCGTACCTACCAGAACAATACACAGATCTAACACCAAAAAGAAATCCCACTGGTGGAATCTTATCATTAACGGGGTACATAAAAAAAGTAAAAGTCATTGCCAAAATCAGAAAGAGCAACACTCGCACAGACAAAAAAATCTGATTTATGTAAACAAGAAACTAACAAGTCTAATAAATCCAACAAGGTCAGTTATAAGGTCAAGATAGCCTCTCAGATGAAGGCTAATCACAAAGCCTTCTGCAGCTATGTCAGAATTCTTAAAGGTAGCACACAGCAGTGTGCAGAACTGGTGGTAAATGGCACAACTTTCACTGATGAGGGTGACATGGCACTTCTTCCAGCTGATAAATTTAGCTCTAACTTCACCACCCCACTCCACCCTATGAAGTCCCTTCTAGCATATCTCCCCAACTATCAACAGGGAGAGATCTGGCAGCACTTAGTAAGGCCAAAAACACTGTTTCAATGGACCCCAACAATATTTCCATTTGCCTCCTAAATAGCCTCAAACATGACCTAGCAGGGCCACTAGAGGCACTGTTCTACTAAAGCCTCAAAACAGGTTATGTACCAAGTGAATGCAGGGTCTCAACAGTCATTCCTATCCACAAGGCTGGACCATCAACTGACCCATCAGTCTGACAAATCTAATATGCAAAACCATGGAATGCATTATCATAGAAATGATTAACAAGGATATTGGCACAGTGCAGACACTGGACCCATCCCAGTTTGGTTTTGTCAAGGGAAGGTCTTGCCTACTCAACCTGGTAGACTTCTTTGAGAGGGTTACCAAGGCTATGGATGAGGGAAAAAAGGTGCACAATACCTACTTCAATTTGGCCAAGGCATTTAATACAATACCTCACTTAGGTATTGCTGACAGACTCTCAGAACTAGGCATAAATCCCTGAATAACTTGCTGGATTGCTGGCTGGCTGGCTGGATCACAGGTAGGACCCAAGAAGTCAGGATTGGTAAGACCACTTACACTAGGAGCCCAATCACCAGTGGAGTACCCAAGGGCTCTGTGGCAGGCTCACTCCTGTTTGGTATCTATTTCTCAGAAGTCAAGGCTAATGTCAAAGCTTTTTGACTCACCAAATTAGCAGATAACTACTCTAGCAGCTATCATAGATTCCCTGACAATACAAACATCCTGCAAGAGGGACTGACACAAATAAATGGTGCCAGAAACATGGATTAAAACTCATCTTGAAGAAATGTATTATAGTGCCCTTTGGGTAGTCATTGTCCCAAGCTAATTACTCCATTGATAAAACACTACTAAGAGTTGACCCGATGGTTAGGGGTTTGGGAACATATATTGATAGTAATTTGGCCTTCAACTAACATGTAGCCAAAATAGTAAGAAAATCGCCCAACTTATAAGCAAGTGTATGGCATCCAGATCCAAGGAAGTGATGGTACCACTCTAACACAGCCCTTATCAGACCCATCATCGAATGCAATGTCCCTTTTGGCATATATCTAACCAGGCACCTGCAAAAGTTGGAATGCCCTCAAAGGTTTCTTACCAGGAGAATCCAGGGTAAGAATACCATGTCCTATACAGATCATCTTAAGGCCATATCTCTTTATTCAGTCTCCAACATGTTACTGAGAGGTGATCTTTGCCTGGTATCCTCAGACCCAGTTCTGATAGACCTCTTACACATCTGCAAAACAAACAGCACCAGAAACACTAGATCCAAAGACCTGAACTTTGCCTTTGACATGAATAAAACATTCTGGAGATACCAATATGTGTCTCAGAGGATCCCCACACTATAGAACAGGCTCCCCATTTGCGTGAAATGGAGTTCATTCCTGACCCTTTTGAAGTGAAACCTTGATCATTGAATGGGAAATCTTGAATCCCCCCATTCTGATACGGGGGTGTCTGTGATGGACAGAGGATGACAGTAAGTTAACTAATCTGAAACTAACACCCACACACACACACACACACACACACACACACATACACACACACACACAAAACCCTTAGCTGCTTTATTACTAATATATCCACACCACATATGCATCCAATATACTTGAGGACAAAACTGGGTTGGGTTGCACTGCTAGGATTATTAATACCCTTGTGGTTGATAGTCTAGTACAAACCTATAAACCCATGTTCACTTTGTATAAATTTGCATGTCTTAGGGCCTCATTTCCCTACATGGCTTCATTTGCATATATCTTCTGTGGCATATTTGTGCTCCCTATACTCTAGTAAAACATGAGACTATGAATCGCTGTCTGGCTACATAAATCTGCATTTGATCAGTTGCAAATGTGCTGTGCATACTATGCAACTTGTTTATGAATTCTGGTCTTAATCTTTGAGATGCTGCTATGTACCAAAGTAGTTTAGATGAGAAAATTGTTTTGGCATGGAACTAATACATTATAACCTTAGCTGTAGCCACTGTTTGGTAAACTAGTTTAAACAATCTGTCTCACTAGTACAGTGGCAAGATACCACACTGTAATAATGGTGACCAAAGTTTGATTAGAAGACTTGAGCTGAAGTACCAGAAGGGGAGGTGGATTGGAGTCATTAAGTAGTAGCCATGTATTCTTTTTCAAGGTAGGGTTAAGGATATCCCAGTGCTAGAAGACAAAACTGGGTTAGGTTGCACTGCTAGGCTTATAAAGACCCTGGCGATCAATAGCCTAGTATAAACTTATGAACCTCCATAAAGGGGACCTGAGTAGCTCTTACCATCTTTTAATGTAATCTGAAGAATGGGCAATGCTAGCTCATTAATGCTGTGATGAACATGTATGGCAGCACTGACCTAGCTACCACAGTGCATTGTATCTTGTTACACTGCCAGTGAGGAAACTGGAAACATAAGGAAAAATACCGCTCTGACATTCATCTTCCAGCTGAGCTCAAAGTTAGGTTACCAGCTATATGCAATTGCTTTCTGTGGAACAAAAACTATCTCATACATTTGTAAGTGGTGGATGAAATGATTAGCTGGAGAAAGCAAATGGGTCATTCCATCATTGGGGGTAGATATTTTTCAGGCCATAGAGGAGTTCTCAGGCCAAAGCTATATATATATATATATATATATATATATATATATATATATATATATAGATATATATATATATATATATATATATATATATATATATATATATATATAGATATATATATATATATATATACACAGAGAGTGAGAGACAGACAGACAGACAAAAGCGAAAGACTGAAATTAGAAATGGTGACTTGGGGATTAAAATCAAAGAAACCTGAAGTGAGATAGAACTATCAGGACATGCTACGTCTATCTCACTTCAGACACTCACCACTGACAACCATTTACTCCTAAAGCAAACTAACATCCTTTGTGAGAGATGCAAATATACTGTAGAACTGGAGTCAATTCTCTCACATAAAAACAAACTAGACGTCAAACAGGTTGTAAGCACACATGCTTCACCTCTCATGCAAACCTCACCTCTCACACAAAATAAGGTCATGACACATAAATCCACATATGCTGAGGTACTCAGTAAAAGCCTACCAAAAGAACAGAGAGAACAGAGACTCCCAAACGCACACCACCCACACTCACCACTAAGCATAAAGAAACCACTACACATATCAACACACATCCGTGGGTCAACAAATAAGCCCCTAAGGCAAAACACCTCAAATGTCTTGGTCATAGGTGACTCCATAGTGAGACACACAGATGTCCCCCTAACCAGACTGGACAAGGAGAAGGTCATGGTCAGCTGCCTGTCAGGTGCCAGGATCTGGCAAATCACGCATGCACTCAAGTCACTCAACAACAAGTATCATTATGACTCTGTCATAGACCATGTTGGAGTGAATGACTTGAGACATACTTCTCTGGACTATATGAAGATAGACATGATGGAACTCTCTGATTATGTGTCCCAGACAGGTATGCCTCTAGCCCTAAGCAGTCTCTTTCCCTCACCCAGGATGATGCCACAATATTAACAAAAAGTGATTGACTTCACCAATTGTATCAGCTTCTGGTGTCAGTCCAGGGGGATCCAGTAAACAGACCTCACTGTTTTGCTAGAGATAGTCTGCACCTGTCCCCCATATTGGAAAAGGCCCTTGCTTCCCCTATAGTGCCATTTTTAGGGAATGTCAAAACAACAAATTTTCCAACATAATAAAATCTAATTGAGACAAACTCAGGGTTGTGCTGCTTAATGCTATGAGTTTAAACATGAAACTGCAGTCCCTGGAAACACTCCTCACCTTGGAGAATGTTGATGTCTGTGCATTTACTGAGACATGGTCAAAGGCTGCTGAGAGCACCCGAGCTGTGCAAGCCTACATTGCCTTCTACATATCCACACCTTAAAATGAGAATGAAGGAATCAAAGGTGGAGGTGTATCCATCTTCATTAAAGCCAAATACACTTTGAGATTGCTCAAACAGCATGACTCTCTCAAATTACTCTATGTCCAATTAACTATTGAGAAAGTACCATACCACATCATTGCTGGCTATAGATCACCCCCAAAATGAATCAAGATAAGCACACCTCCTACCTCGATTTTCTGGAACCTCTTGCCATACAGCCCAACACCTTAGTCATGGGAGATTTCAACTATCCTTCCACAGACTCAGAGACATACACAAGTTAAAACATGCTCACCCAAAGGTTCCTGGACTTTGTTAACAAAGTGACCTCCAAATGCTGGACCTAACCCAGTTTGCCTTAGTTAAGGGTAGATTATTCTTATTAAACCTGGTACTCTTTTTGGAGAATGTCATGAAAGCCATGGATGACGGTAAGACAGTGCACACACCCTATCTTGACCTTGCCAAGGCTTTTGACAGTATTCCCTACTCTGGCATAATTGAAAAACTCTCCCAGATGGGGATTAACCCTTACATTACTAGATGGGTAGCCAATCGGCTCACTAACAGAACACACTCTGTCAAAGTTGGTGACTCCACCTCCACTAATAGACCAGTCAGTAGTGGAGTAGCACTGGGGTCTGTGCTGGGCCCCTTACTGTTTGGCATCTATTTCTTGGAAGTTCAGGCCAAAGTAGATGGCCTTTGACTCACCAAGTTCCCTGATGATTGCAAACTGGAAGCCATCACTGAGTTCCCCAATGATGTCAACATATTAAACAAAGGTCTAACACAAACAAATGAATGGTGCCAAAGCCATGGTCTAAAAATAAATGCAAAACAATGCATTATTATTCCCTTTGGCAAAATCAGAATTTTCTACAAATTACAATATTGACAGCACCCCTCTGAGTTCCAACCCTGTGGTGTGAGACTTGGGATCCCAGCTTGAATAACAACCTGTACTTTGACCAACAAGTTTCCACAGTGGTAAGGAAAGCCTACTACATAATGCACCGCATAAGCAAGGGTGTAGGATTCATGACAAAGGATGTTATAACTCCACTGTACTCAACCCTCATCAGACCACTAGCAGAGTATAATGTACCCTTTTGCATGTACCTCACTAGACACCTGCAGCAGCTGGAGAGACCTCAGAGGTTTCTTATTAAAAAAATACAGGGACACCAAACCATGACTTATGTGGACAGGCTGAAAGCCCTGTCAGTTTACTCTGTATCTTATAACATTAACAGATCATGCTGGAGAGACAGATATGTCTCCCAGAGACTGCCACTTCTCTGGAATATATTCTCTATTCGTGCAAAACAGAGCTCCTCATTGACCGTATTCAAACACAACCTAGATAATTGGATGGGATACTGCAAATTTGCCCCTGGGGTGGCACTCATGTCCCTCATTGACAGGGGTAGCTGATGTTGATCACAAATCCAGTCTGTTAATAAACTTGTTCTGAAAACTACCCCCCCCAAAAAAAGAACAAAAAAACTAACAGGAATACTTGGGATTAACATGGCTAGGCTTGTAAAAGCTCTATGACCACTAGTCTAGTAAACTCCTATGAACCTATGTAACTATGAAGATGTATATCTGTTATATCTATATATACATATTATATTAATAGGTCTGTTTGTTACAGGGACTAAATGGTTGATGTGGGTATTTCTGTCTTTCTTTTTGGGGTGGATCCTGGTGCAGCAGTTCTACCAGTAGACACTATGCACCCCTTCTAATGCTCTGTCAATCCAACCCTGGTTCTTCTCCACAGTTTTGGGGCTGCTGACTGAGTGGGACGAGGAGGGGGAGAGTAGCAATAATCTGATATTATTCCCCAAATGGGACCACCCAGCTTATTAGGAAAAGGAAGTGGAAGTAGTATCCTGGAGGTGGAGTGAGACTTGTAGCATAATTCTCTACATACACTATTTTTTATTGGTTCTACCCTCCAGTGTGTTGACATAACATTGTTGGGATGGGAAGTCAATGAGGCATGGCCCCTGAAGACATGCTCACCTTGGGCCCTAGGGAAACCCAACTACCTGTGCCATCCCACATGCCCAACCATGAGATTGTTCCCAGGCCTGGCCTCTATCAAGACTCTGAACAAGCTGCTGAAAGTGGTATGAACCTTCCCCAGAACAGCGTCAGCTATCCACCCTACCAGCTCCACCAGACACCCAAGCCACTAACTGAACTTCTGTCACCTGTGTCATAGTCAAGTCTTCATTCCTATGTGCTGCCTGCCTGTCTTCTTTTATTTTTTTTAATTTCTGATATTTAATGAAAACTCAGAGGGTTGTTTGGAGCATAATATATATATATATATATATATATATATATATATATATATATATATATTTTTTTTTTCCCCTGTAGGATTAAATACATTTTTGATGCACTACAGTCTGTGTATTAAATACAAATGTTTAGCAGGTAGTGAGATACCAAGATGAAGGAGACTCTGCTTCTCATTCTTCTGGCAATAAGAAAGCGCATGGAGAAACTTTGATAATGAAACATTTCCAAGTGAAATGCTTGAATGACAGAAAAAGGCCAGGAGATGACTAGGAGAATAAGGAGCATCTTGGACTCGGTCAGATCCTGGTGTTAGGAGAGTGAGATGATTAAGAATAAGAACATCAACCAGGTGAACTCAATGAAAAAGCAACAGGACTGTAAAGCATTAATCCCACTAGATGTAGTTTAGACATGAACTATGGTTCTGCAAGAAAAACTGGTTGAAAAACACTGGACGTTTATTGACTGTGTGAAAATGGCATGAGAACAGTAAAGCATAAACTATACTTTATACCATTAATGTTTATAAGGACACCAAAGAGACTGAAGATGTTACTGTGAGCAAAACAGTTTTTGTTCTTATTACTGTTTATATAAAGGTTTTCTGGTGTAAATTGCATGTTATTTTGTAAAGTTGTGTATAGCATGCAAATAGAAGTATTGTATAGGGGTGTTTGTGACTTTTTTTTTATTCTAGTGAGATTAAAATTAGAAAGTACTCTTTATTGGTTGTAATGTGTTTAGACTTTACTCTATATCATCTATAGATTGTATTTTCAACCTCCAGAAAGGTAGAAAAGGCAAATGGAAATTAATATAATGTTGTGATCTTCGGCTGCTGGAGGGATGTAAATGTGTATTGATTATATTATATGTAGAATTAAAATATTCACACCAGCACCACCATGAAAACCAACAAAATAAAAACACCCCCTGTGTTCCTTACGGTTCCCAACAGTTCACCCCATATATCTGTAAAATTAAATACACAAAATGCGTGTATTATCAAAGGCCCATTCACAAGTAAAGATTAAAAATGAACTTTAATGAAGTATAACATTATATTATATTATTGTTTGAATTTTTAACATGCATTTATGTTTTTGAAGAAATTTGAATGTATTTTTCTTAAATTATTTCAATTATATATTTTTGTGGGTTATATGCATTTTATAGGTGTTAAAATATATAACAAACATTAGTTCATATTAGATATTACGTTATATGAAAAAGAAAAATTTTTGGAAGGTAAGCAGGGTTGGGCTTGGTTAGTACTTGGATGTGAGACCACCTGGGAACACTAAGTGCTGGAGCGTGTGTCTGGGGGAAGTGATATCATTGCAGAAGGTGGTCACATGATTGTTCTTTGCTATAAAATTTCCTGTGAAGTATGTAATAGTTTCTGATGAAGTTTTGAACTACTGAGACAAAAGTGCTTATTGGATGCATATATATTTTTATGACTGTTTTGCTCATTAAAGTGCGTTTTTAATCTTCACTTGCAAATGGGGCTTTGATAATACATGCATTTTGTAGATTTAACTGAAAGGATATACGGTGAACTGTTGGGAACCGTGAGGAGGACAGAGAGTGTTTTTATTTTGTAGAATTAAAAGATAACTACCTATGTTTTATAGAAGAGCACATCTAAATTAATACCCTTAGTTTAAGCAATAGGGAATGATTTTTTTAAAATGACAATATTTTAAAAACAGGAAGAAATATGTAAACATGAGCAACAGCAGTTCTTCCATATATTTGTAAAATAAATAACTGGAGTGGTTCCACTTGCACTTGCTTTTGTGTGATGACAAGCAGCCTACATGTGAAGACAATAAATCATGAGATGTTTGAAAAGTGTGTTATAAATAATATCTGTGAAGAACAATGTAATTAACTTTTAAAACTGACATTTGTAAATACTTCAATGAAAATAAAAGGTAAAAATAAGAAATTAAGTTTGAAACTGAAGGAAAAAAATAATTTGTAAGATAAGGGGCCACATAGACATAGTTTTACTTGAATAAATATTCCAAAAACAGTTTTTTTTGCATAGACCTGGAAATGCAGACATGTTAAAGAAAGCCTATATTTGTATTTTATATTTTACATTTTAAATGCAGTTTTAGTAAGTGCAGTTTTAATAAAAATGTTTCTTTGAAGGATATAAATGAGCTCAGTGAAATAACATTCAGGCCAAATCAGTGATAGGGATGACATGCTAACAGAGTTTGCAGAACATTTGGTACAAAAGCAGATCTTGTTTAGATGATACAAGCCTTGGGAACTAAGGTTTAATAAGCATGTAGAGCGTGTAAGAAATTAATAAGGTTTGATTTTTACGAAAGTGACTTTTTAGGCAGATGTCAGTTCAGATACTCAGACTGAGTACAGAAGTCAATTCAAATGTCCAGCAGTTTAAATATTTATAAGTCAATTTAAAAGTCTAGAAACTACAGAAAACAGTTGCAGTTTGTCTTATTTCTCCCATTACGGAGGAATGGAACTGAATTCAGAGTTACAAAGGACAGTATAATTTATTTTCAGAACCACAGAAGTCTGAGTATTTAGCCTAGTTCAGTTTATCAGCACTGCTATTAAAGCGAGTATGAGTAAAGACTTGTTCGGATCTTGTTGGATTACTTTATCTACCTTTACAGTATGCTGCTACTACAAAATAAATCACCTTTGTCAGACCTACAGTGTGCCAAGACTTTTATTCTGAATACTTGCAAGAAGATTTGGCACATAAAAATGGAATATTTAGTACTAGTCTAGTACAGTTATGGGTAAATAAAAATAAAGGCATTTCCTTCAGTTCTTACAATGGCGCTCCAATGTGGCTGAGGGAGACAATAGTGACAGTGAAAATAAATCCAACCCCCCACAACAGTCATGTAAACCTCCAACTATTCATTAGCAGACAAACTACTTATAATTTAACAAACATTGTTACTTAAAACATATTTTTCAAAAAATCTACAGTAAAGTAACAAAAACTTCAAAATCTCCAAAAAAAAAAAACAAACAGCCATACAAAATACCAGTGTAGAAACATTATCCAGTTAACAGCAATATATCAAAAACTTCACAATCTTCCAAAAAAAATGCAAACTTTCCAGTGTGATGTCAAAAAGGAAAAAAAAATCCTTATGAAAAGTTGTAAAACAATTGGCTACCAGCTCAAAAGCCCTTCAACTTTCCTTATATGAACATTAACTTTTATTACAATGCATTTTCTAACTAATTCAAACAGCAAATCTCAAAAAAGTTCAAAGACTTCTACAGCAAATGCATCAATAAATGTAAATTTTATAGCTATGTCAAACAGTATATGTAAAAATAATTAAGAAACCTACACAATAAAAGCACCAGTAAAGGTTTGGTTTAAAGTAAACTGCAAAAAAAAAACTGTAATAAAGAAAAGTTACCATATTTTCCAAAAGAGTATTTTATTTATAGAAAAACAAAAAAAAATCATAAATGTATTACAGACAAAAAAGTAGTTTAATTAAAAAATCAAGTCCATTGAGTTCGCTTTTATAGCTAGTAAAAAATGAAAGTTATATGCTAGTACTAAATTTAAATTTAGTAAATATGTACCACCGTTCTGGTAGCATGTTGTGTATGCTACACTAACAATGACAGTTAAGTTATATCTGTGAAATAAATAATTTTCAGTTACAAATCAGACAAATAAATTATTTTCTATTGTTTCGTTTCAGCAGACATTGTTGGGGAAAATGTTGCAATGCATAAATAATATCTTAATACAGACAAAACAGAAAAAAAGCATTTACAAATATTAAAAAATGATCTGCTGGTTTTATAGAGTGTAAACTTTAAAGTCAATGTTACATTTTTAAAAGTGACTGCACAGTCAAAGGTTCAAATTCCATGCAAAAAAGTGCAGCACAAATATTATTTGTCACTGCAGTCACAGGTTCAAATCTCATGAAAAAAATGCAATGTAATTTAATGTAAAATAAAAAAACTTCTCATACTGGTAAAACACAGACACGTAAATCTCCCGAATCAAATCAATCTCAGTGATAAATGTGTACATATAAATGGTTCAAATATTTATATATTTCATGCAGAAATTGCAGTTTACCAGAACACACCAAAGGCTTTGACTTAAGTAATTAAGTTATCAAATTACATGTTAGCTTAATAAACAATTATAAACAGTACTGTAAGGTATAAAATAGTATGATAAAAATAGGTTAAATATTATTAGTAACAGTTTTTATGTAGTAACACTTCTTATTATTGATCTGAAAGTCTGGGTACAAAAAATTGTAAACAGTGTCAATAAATCTTTGCAGCATTCATAAGTACTGAAAAAAGTTACATGATGTCAGCTAAAAAAAAAAAAAAAAGAAACATGTAAGGCAGTGGGCAAAAGTAAGTGCATACTAAAAATGATTTTGTATTAATTACTGTCTAAAGATCATAGAGTAAAAGTAGTCACAGATGTATTAAAAAGCAACACTTAAAACTATTTCATAAAGTGCAGAAATGCAAAAATAAATGCTGAAAAATTAGTACAGTGTCAGATTATTACTTTAATTCAAGTGTATCACAAAAAGACATTCTGCAGGATTCAAGAAGCCTCCATGTAAGAGTTAGCAGGTCTTACACGGAGGCTGCAGTTAAACGGGGTGATGTCAGCATGCCATGCATATTCATGAGGGCATGCTGAATCACACCCTAGGCTAACACGGTCCGTGTAGCAATGTAGGGGGTGTGTCCGCATGGCGAGTCCTGCAAAGGGACACACCCTCAGAAGAATCACAGTCCCAAAAGGAAACTCCCACGAGCGAGTCCGCGGAAATGTCAAGAAACACAACAGCACACATGCCCCTACAGACTATTAACCCAACTGAAATGTAAAACGTAAAAATGAACAGTTTAATTTTTTTTTTAATTTCAAAAATGTTTGCCCGTAATTGCGCTGCTTTGTGGTGTGCCCTTCGCTCAGCCACAGTTAGCAGTCATTGAAAAAGCATATAAGATCTAAATATGCAAAATAAGCCAAGTAGCAATAGCGTAGCAGTAGAGACGTCGGCCAGAGAGGAGGTAGTCACGGTTCGAGCCCCAACAACTTCATGTTTTATTTTTAGTGAAATAAGCACAAAACAATCCCCTGACATATATGTATATATATACAATTATAATTTAAGTAAAATGCAATGAAATGGGCCATGTTTTTATAAAGAAATCTGACACAATAAAAAAATAAAATATTTGAAAAGTGCCCATAGCTGAGCAGCGCTCTAACAAGCTGAGTATGTGTGCCCGCAGGTGACCAGTGGTTTAACAGGTGTAATATGAGTGCCCGGAGTTGAGCAGTGCTTTAACACGCTGAAAGTGTGTGCCCGTAGTTGCGCAACATTTCTCACAATTTCACACAGTGTAATATGCGTGCTCATAGCCAAATAACGCGTTAACCAGCGTAACCCATTTGCGCGGAGCTGCACAGCACGTCAACCGGCTTACCGGCGGGCAACGTTGAGCAACTTGTATCAAAGCCACCTTTAAACAGACACACCTCCTAGCCTGTCTAGACAGTAGTAAAATAAAAAAAAAACAATGCCCAGGCGCGAACCCAGGATACTGTGCATCATAGTCAAAGTACTGAACCACTAAGCCATGACAGCTGTACTGAAAAATGCAGTATTAGCATATATATAGGAATGAATGGAAACAGAAGTATGACAAAGCAGGTTTTGTGAAGCTGATACAATTCCAAATGGCCAATCACAGATAAGTGCGGGAAAAACGGCATATATAAGCCCCATAGGTGGGAATACACAGCATAACTGATTGTGGAACCCATTTGCAGTCAGGATGGCAGGTGTAGGAGAGGGTAGTCACTTTCGAGCACAGAGGTGGGGTGTTGAGGAGTCCAAATACATGGTTTGGCTCCTAGTCCATGATCATGAGGCTCAACTCATGCAGGGCCAGGTTCTGTGGGGTGCATATAAGGCAGAGGCGTGGAACTGGTTGGCACATGATCTCACCAGTGCCAAGGACTGGTGAACAGGTCCGTCACCACCATGCGGACCTGAAGAGATGGAAGCAGGACCAACTGAACCGTTGGATCCAGGAGGCCCGGCAAATGCCCAACGCCCCACTACTGAGTAAGTATCCATGTAATTATGTATGTAAGGAATTATCCTAGCTGATATTATGGAGATGTATGTTCCAATATTACTTCATTTATATTACAGCTGCAGGTGTGCGTTCTGCGAACCGGCGAGCCTATGGTGATAGGCTGGAGCGGTTGCACCACCAGGCAGGTTAGTAATTATATTTATGTAATTGTTATACAATATAAGTGAGACAGCTTGTAAAAGAGTTCACTGTAGTTACATATTAATAAAGTTCAAATAACACTAGAAGAAAGATTCTGCTAGTACTGTATGATTAGATAAGTGATGCAGCCTGTAATCCAGAAATAAAAAGTAAACAAATCTGAAAAAGTGATCACCCACCTGAAGTGTAATATCAGATAACCTGCAGCAGCCTGAAAATCAGTGGTAAACAAGCTAAAGATAATAGACGTGTCAAATACATCCCCTTAGAAAATCTGCCATATGAAACAAGTGAATCTGTTGGAAAGGATTGTTGTAATCAAGTATGACATGTTAATAACGCCTAGAATAAAGTACCATCTTGAATTGTAAAAATAAAACAAGTGAGAGTGTGAGAAAGAGGTATGAATCGACCAAGAAAGCAGTTATAACTTCTGAATAAAGTATACTGCAGTCAGTACATAATGAAATGAATGAGACAGCCACAACCAAAAAGTGAAATGTTTGAAATAAAGTACTGAAGCTGGAATGTGTCTGTCCCACAATTTGTATATGTTGCTGTACCCTTGCAATATGGAGATAGTATGGTTGTATGAAATACTGAACATCCACAGTTGTCTAGAGCCATATAAATGAAATGTAGCAGGATGCTGTACCTGAACATAGCCAAATATGAAATGTGTATGAATAAAAATGCAATGTATATTAATGTAGCAGTAACAGTCCCATCACCAACATTCCTAAGGTTACATATAGGAAACTGTACTAAGACCTGTAGGGTATATATATCTGCAGCTACTAGAGATGTACAGCATATGTATATGTAGTTGAAGTTGTTAATGAAATATTTCTTCACCCTACCCTATATTCACAAATAATGCTATTCCACAACAAACTGGGTATGTGTATTCACAATTAATTCCTATGGACATTTGTCCTGTTGGTTCAAACATATTTGCATGTACGTTGCTGCATGTGCCCTGTTCACATATCCAAACCTGATGGCCTGTTGCCATCAATCGACCCTGCATGCTGTTGGATTGTGTACTGTTGTTCAAAATATGCATGTGTTATGCTTTCTGTTCAATGTTTGGAATTCATGGGTGTTTGGTTAATGGGAATACTGATGCATGCTGTTACAACTAATTTTGAATGGTATTGTTTGTTACTAACCCAAAATGTCATAAAATATTTCTAAACATAGGATAACAGGGAAGGCGGGTTCCAGTGGACCCACCTCTCCCACCTCAGCTGGCGAGTGCACCTGGCACTAGTGCCCAGGCCGAAACCTCCTCCGGTGGCCCTGTGCCACCTTCAGGTGGAAGCGCTGCAGGGGATGGGGCTCGTCCCCCCTCTGCAAGCGTGGCCGGAGAAGATCGTCCACTCACCCTCCAAAGTGTCCAGTCTATGGTGCGTAGTGAGATCAGGCATTCTGTGCTTGAACCCCTACGCCAGCTTGAGGCTCGGGTGGCACAACTCACGGGTGTCCCTGCTGCCCTTCCTACACAGCCCAAAGCACAGCCCCGTCCTGGGCTGTGAAGGCACAGTGGCAACTGCCCATGGGTGGGGATCTCAGTTCCACTATTGCCATCTGTGGGCTCATGGGCTCGCGATATCCAAACATCCGTCCCCGTCAATTGTTTCCCCCCCACATGTGTCATACTCCGCCCCTGTATGCATCTTGTTTGTCTTGTCTGTTAACCTCCCCTACCTACCTCCCCAAATATACCTACTTCCTGTACCTCACATTCCACTCTCACCTGAAAAAAAAATAAAAAAGGGCACTCTGTTCCCGTAAAAAAAATACTCCCCATACATAGCTGCCCATTTTGCAGACATGTCTGCTGGACATGTGAACTGGTAATTACAATTGGCTGTACAACATATTTTGTTGTCCTTACCCCTCTCTCAGGGGTGGAAGGTTTCAAATTTCACACCACATAACACACATATGCACAGCTGTTGCTGATAAAGAAATGGGCAGCTATGGGCCTTTCCTACATCCATCCTGCAAATCCTGAGCTTGTTTTCCTACTGTCCTACCCTCTTTGTGCCCCCTTTTTCACCACTTTCCTATCTCCCCATTTTCTTTTCTTTCAAAGAAATTAGCGCGGGTGTGCACAAGAGTAAGCACTTTTAAGCATTTGTAAGTGGGTGTGCGCTTGTGTGCGCTTAGCTAAGCGTGTGTGCGCGAAGCTAAGTGGCACTGCGCATGCGTGAGCGCCGCACAAACCAGCGCTAACCCGCTTACAACTGCTTAAAAGTGCCTTAGTCACTCTGAATGACAAGGCTTGTAGTCTGCTCAGCAGCAAAATAAAATTCCTCTGTCAGTCTTGAACCCAGGACCTTGGAAACACTAGTCTGCATGACTTACCACTAAGCCATGACTGATATACAAGAACTTTGTGCTGAAAGCAATATATCATGAAATAGTAGGACTGAATGTAAAGGGAATATAGGAAGGCTATTACACAAAGCTTTTCTTGTATCTCTACTGGCAATTCTTGTGGATTTGTATAACATTAGTGTGATAAGAGAAACAGCCATGCTAGTCGGTAGCTAGTAGGTAATAATGTGACAGTAGCATCTTGCAAACCACACACACTATCAGAGCAGGATAAACACTGCCATATTTGAACAGGTAAGAGGCAAGACCTCGCAACTGTGACTGATTTACAGGGATGTCCCTGATTTGAAAACAAATGTTAACTGTGCCCCACTGACTCCCTGTGAAATGTACTAACAGTAGGCAGAAAGGTGTTTTATCCCACGTAATGGTAACTGTCAACTACTGAAAGTATGCACCACTTGCATGTCAGAAATGGTGTATTAATACACATGCTCAAAATACCCCACAGTCACAACTGCAGAATATCTGAAATATATCACGGGTGTATCCCACTGATATGAACCATTCCTTGAGGCTGATAAAAGATACACCTGAGAGTATCTGAGGCCTGCAAGTGTCACAAACTCACAGGCATATCATTCTGTCTGCTGTCACACACTTTGTGAATAGCTGTAGAATAGCTTCCACAAGCCACCCACATATAGGTGTACAACCCACAAATATCAAAGGAGGTATTCAACTAATAACAGAAGGACAGTATAGCAGTTTACAAGCACTGCATGTGCCTGCTATCCATAGCTGTTAATACAAAGTACAAGGTGCCACTACTGCTCAGCAGCAAAATAAAATACCCTTGTAGGTGTCAAGCCCCACACCTTGGCCAGACCAGACTGCATGCAGTACCACCAAACCACAACAAACATATAAGGAATTGCTGCTGAAAGAAATATAGCAAGCATTACAAGGAGAGAATGTGAATGGAAAATAGGAAAGCCATAGCAACACATTCCAGTAAAGACACCTAGCAGGCCTTCAAGGAGTGAATGTAAAGGCTAAATAGTGAAGCCATAGCAACAAATTGCAAGAGCCACTACTGTAAACCAGTTACTCCACAAGTCCCACAGGAAAGCACATACTCCCATTTAAACAGTATTAGTATTATTGGGTGTCAGTTAACATACACACTGAGAAGAATAAACTGGAGGAAGCAATAGTCAGGTGTCAGTACAACATGCATGTCAGTGCCTACAACACAGCCTGAAATATGAGAGACATACCAACCTTTACACTCACACAACAGTGTCCACAGCATACCAGCATGGTCCCCACCTTGAAATTCTGAAAGGGCTATGCCTACCTAACCTAACATTTTATAGCACTGTCCTGAAATCACAGTGAGAACTGCAATTACCACACAGCAGGCTGCATGCAATTAGCAAATGCTGGCTAACAATTGGTGCAGAGGCCATCACATGCACATCTGCATATACCTACAAAAGCAGCCTGTACTCCCAGTCCACACATGCAATACTTTCATTGCAACATCCGGAGGGAGAGACAGAGAGAGAGAGAGAGAAAGAGAAAAAAAAAAAATGAAAAAGAGACACAGACAGCCGAAAATAAAACAATACAGAACAGCAGGCTAACCAGCAGCAAGCCATCAAAAATAGCAGTGTCCAACAAAGGTAATGTAAACTAATAATGTAATAGTCTACATACTGTGAACCCTCCATATGTGTTTGCAGTCTGTATATATATATATATATATATATATATATATATATATATATATATATATATATATATGAAGATGTGCATAGGGCAGGGGACATACTGCAACTGTTAGTGAAGGCTGGACATACATATGTATGTGAAGGATGTTATGTGCACATATCATTGTAGGTTGTAGTGCAACGCACAATGTAGGTTGTACAGTAATGGATGTTTAGCAGTATGTTAGTGTGTGTATTCGTATGTGTAAATAAAAAGGTATATATATATATATATATATATATATATATATATATATATATATATTAAATGTATATGTATGTATATTTATATATGTATCTATATGTAATATGCATATATGTATACATAGATAGATAGGGATGTAGATAGAGAGGGATGTAGAAATAGATAGACCCAGAATGATACCACAGTACAAGGACAAAATGATTGACCTCAACAATTGGCTAAGCTTCTGGTGTCATTCTAAGGGGATCCAGCATCTGTCTGCCTGGGACGACATGATCGACAGTCCATGATGCTTTGCCAGAGATGGCCTGCACCTGTCGCCCTCAGGATTCCGGATACTGGCTAAGACTCATGCCACCCGTATAGTGCCTTTGTCAGGCAAGGTTCAAATGACAAATTCACCACCGTAAACGGTGACATCTGTGACATCTGCGAAGTGACAGAGACCTGGTTCAAAGCTCCAGAGAGCACCCCTGCATTACCAGACTTCAGTTCATACCACACCTTTTGGCCACCTAACCCAGAAAGAAGCACTAAAGGTGGAGGCGTGTCCATATTCATTAAGGATATCCACACCTCTAGGCTAGTTGCACAGCATAATGCATCTGAGATTATCCAAGTGCAACTAACTCTGGGCAAGACCGCAATCCAAATTGTAGCTTGCTACAGACCCCCCACCATGTCCCAGGATTCACACCCCTCATTTCATGATACACTGGAAAGTATTGGGTACAACCCAACACCCTAATAATGGCCAATTTCACCTACCCCACCATTAACTGGAAAAACTACTCCTGTACCAACTCTTTTGCTCAACGTTTTCTAGAATTCATAAATACCAACGCCTTGGATCAACTTATTCACACCCCCCGCCAGGGGCAGCAATATCCCAGACTTGGTCATCACTAACATGGGAAACCGGTGTTCCACACCAGAGGTCAATTCCTCGTTGGTCAGATCCGACCACAAGGTAACCAGCCTAGACATCCACATCCCACCCCCAGCCCCAGTTAGGGAAACCATCGTAACAAACTTCTCAAAAGCCAACTTCACACTTCTTAAGACAGAAGTGGCAAACTTTATGACACCCATGCAGATGGACAATAGAGGTATGACTGCCGAATCCTACATAAATGCACTGTATAAGCACTTACACGAGTGCATGGATCATGCTATCCCTAATAGAACCAAGATGTTACCCTCCAGACAAAGGAAGCCAGTCTGGTGGTCCTCTGCCATAAACAAACTCTGCAACAGAAGAAAGAAACTGTTGCAGAAATAAGTAAATTCCCATGACTGGAGGAACTCCCTGGTCAACCTCAGTAAGAAGCTGAGATCCCTCATAAAATCCCCCAAAGCTAGTTACGAAAACAAAATTGCCACTGACTCTAAAGACAACCACAAAGCATTCTATAGCTATGTCAAGAATCTAAATGGGAACACTCAGATCTGCTCTGAGTTACAGCATAATGGCACTAAATATACAGAACCAACTGATATTGCCAACATCCTGGCAGATAGGTTCAGTGCTAACTTTACCCCCCTCTCACCCCCTAGAGGGCCCATCTCTATAATGGAAGAATGCAAAGTTCCTATAATCACGGCTGCACAGGTAAAAAACACACTCTCCAAAGCCAAGAACACAGCATCCATGGGATCTGACAATATCCCAGGCTGCATTCTACATGAACTACTGAATGAACTGACACCCTACCACAGTACCATGTTCAATCATAGCCTCACCTCAGGCTTTGTACCCACTGAATGGCGCACCACGACACTTATCCCACTCCACAAAGGGGGAGCCACGATGGACCACTGTAACTACTGCCCCATTAGCCTGACGAGCCTGGTCTGCAAGGCCATGGAATGTATCATCATGGAACTCATAAACAAAGACATTGGTAATCTCCAAACTCTGGACCCTACTCAGTTTGGATTTGTAAAAGGCAGATCATGTCTCCTAAACCTGATTGACTTCTTTGAAGCAGTCACCAAAGCCATAGATGATGGTAAAATGGTTCACACAGCTTATGTAGATCTCGCCAAGGCTTTCAACACCATCCCCCACTCTGGTATTATAGATAAGCACACTAAACTAGGTATAAATCCCTATGTCACAAGATGGGTTGCCAACTGGCTCATGGACAGAACCCACACTGTGAAAGTAGCAGATTCCAAATCCGACATCAGACCAGTGACAAGTGGAGTACCACAGGGTTCAGTCCTGGGTCTCTCCTGTTTGTTATCTACTTCTCTGAAGTGCAGGCCAACACAGAAGGTCTTTGGCTAACAAAGTTTGCAGATGACTGCAAACTAGGAGCCATAATCGCAACTCCTAACGATGTGGGCAAACTACAAAAGGGCCTCACTGAGACAGATACCTGGTGTCATAGCCATGGCCTGAAGCTCAATGCCAAAATGTGTATTGTCATCCCCTTTGGTAAAAACTCTGTACCCGTGAACTACCACATAGCTGGTAGTCTACTTAATGCCGAAAATGTGATAATAAACCTTGGTACACAGGTGGACAGTAGTCTCTCCTTTGATAATCACATCGCCACAGTGGTTGGGAAATCCCTCTACGTGGCTCATCTCATCACAAAAGGATTCCCATCCAGAAAAAAGAGGTCATTGTTCCCCTCTACTCATCACTTATTAGACCCATTATAGAGTACAACACCCCTTTTGGTATGTACCTCACAAGACAACTACAACAATTGGAAAGACCACAGAAATACCTCACAAAGAGGATTACTGGCCTCAAACAGATGCCTTATGCAGACCGTCTCAAAAAACTACAGCTTGACTCCATGGCATATCGCCTACTCAGGAGTGATCTCTGCCTAACATACACAGCTATGTCAAACCCAGAGCTGTTGGACATGCTCCACTTAAAGAAATCCCAATCCCTCTGAGCTACATGCTCTAGGGACCTTAACCTTGTCACCACAATAAACAGAACATGCTGGAGGGATAGAGTCCTGTCCCAGACACTTCCCATACTCTGGAACAGACTACCTATCTATGTCAAACAGAGCTCCTTATTAGCACTCTTCAAGAAAGATCTTGATGATTGGATGGGAAATGGGAAATTCACCCCGGGGATCACTTCTGTGGCTCTGCTCGACAGGGGCATTGAAAAATACCTTTCTTGGGTGGCGAAAGCCAGGGTACATTTATTGGCTAGGCTTGTATGGGCCCTAGGGCTGATAGCCTAGTACCTACCTATGAACCTATGAACATATATAGATAGATGGATAGAATATGTATATACATATATTATGTAATAGACAAATACATATATAGATATATATAGATACATACACATATACAGACAGATATGAATGTCTACAGATATGTATGTATATGAATATCTCTATCTCTATCTCTCTCCCCCTCTCTCTCTCTCTATATATATATATATATATATATATATATATATATATATATATATATATATATATATATATATATACTGAGAGAGGCACATGTGTGCAGATGTATTGCAACAGGTGCCTGGTGACAAGGGCATGTACTGAACACCAGTGTGGATACAGGAGTACCATACCCCATTCCAAAACACTCACACCACTAACCACCACATATGTGGTTGCCTGCCTACTACTGGATGTGTCAGGAGGGAACATGGGAAACAAGTGTACAATAGCCTCCCCTTTGATATTCACAGTGGCACACCAGTCTTGTAATACCTGTACATGGTACATGCCAGCAGAAATGGTGTGCCAGCTAGTGAAATGTAGGTCACTGTACCCCTCTACACCTCACAATGTCCTACATGGTATGTACCTCCCATGACAACTACAGAAAGGGAGAAGGACACAGTCATACCTAACAAACAGTGATAATGCCCTCAAACACATTACCTATGCAGAGTGACTGACAAAACCACAGATAGAGTGCCTCTCAAACTACCTACACAGAGGTTACCACTGCTGGATATACATAGTTAAGTCACACCCATAACAGTTGTCCAACAACCATGGTAACACCTCACAATATCCCCAGCATAAATGACCTATGTCTGTCATCCTTGGCACCGCAGTAAAGAGCACATGGTGGAGGTACAGGTTCCTACCCACAAATAAGCCATACCCTGGAGTAAACCACCCAGCATTAAGAAGCAAGGCTCCCCATTAGTAGATGTCAGACATACCCCTGTTGAATGTTATGCAGATAGGTAGTATGCCATATGAGTCACCCTGTGTAACTGTTTGACAGGAGCAAGTACAACCACATTACATGTGTCCCAAGGGGCAGGGCAGCATGACAGTATGCTGCTGTAGGCCCAGGCCCAATGGCATACTACCTGCCTATGACACAATGCACACACACATGTACTCATTGCAATACCAACTATGTGAGGTGGAATGAGTGTGCCACTGACTGTGGGCAAGGTCTGTAATGGTGTGATTGCTCAGCATGACTTTGTGTCTGTCATGGTAGTGTGTGTCCTTGATGTGAGGCCAGAGAAGATGTGTCAGGTATTGGGATACAAACATACTACATTGCCATATGTTGTGCTGTGGTTCCCTGTATGTGACTGTGGTGTAGGTATGGTTATGGCAACAAAGACTACGGTGCATAACCAGTGACATTTGTACTGTGCATTGCATGGGTTGACAATGTTCCCCATACATTACCTTGATACAAACCCCCAGTGTGAGGCTGTGCATTGGACCTCAAACAGTGTGCCGACTGCTGGAGTATACTTGTTTGTTGTATGGAGTGTGCCAGGCACTGTCACAGAGTTGTCGGCTGAGCACTGATATGTGGTCATTTACTTGCTATATATGGCAGTTCAGTGATATCACTACAGTAGAGTATTATGTGTGCCATATCACTTGCTCACATATTTTTCTTTTCCTTCCAGGGCAATGGTGCACCAGTGCAATCCCACAAACTCTGCTGCAGAGGAAGAGGAGATACACCAGAGCCTGGTGCGGGAATTTGCCACACTCTTTTCCCGCACCAGCCAAAACCAGCAGGAGAGGGCTGCACTGTGGCAAGACCTTGTCTGTCGGGTAAATGACATAGGCATGCACAACCGGACATATGAGCAGGTACGCCATCACTGCAGTGATTTAATTAGAAATGTCCATCAGCGTGCGTCTGATATCCACAGGCAACAGCTTGCTACAGGTGGTGGAGTGGCTATACACCCCCCCCTCACCAGACTGGAGGGGCTCCTCCTAAGTGTTGTGGCCCCAGCCCAACAACAACAACATCCACACACATGTGTAATGATGGAGGCTGGAGCCACCCAGCAGGAGGACTTGGAGTGTGCAGGTAACATGCCATATCTATAGTTGACTGTTCTCTACACTGGTAGTTTATGCATGTGTGAGGTGTGTACGGTGTTTGTAGCTATTATCCTTGTAATTATTGTGCAAGAGTGATATTCTCAATATCGGCAGTAGACCTGTGAAAGCCAACTGTTGTACTACTGAACTGTATCATACTCACAGTATCAATGGCACAGTTGTGCCCGCTGACAATGAATGTCTTATTTGTGCAGGTCCCTCTGGTGTAACATCAAGGCAGCCAATCCATGCTGGTGAGTGTGTAATAACAATCCTTTAATACTAATGATAGTAATAGTAATAATACCCTAAAATGGTATTGCTATGTGTGTGATTGCAGGTGTGTCTGTGTCTGTGTGTTTGTATCTCATGTACTGAGGAGTGTGCATGTGTGCATGTGTGCATGTGCCCATGTGTGCATGTGTGCATGTGTGCATGTGCCCATGTGCGCATGTGTGCATGTGCCCATGTGTGCATGTGTGCATGTGTGGTAACATTGTGTACACATTGTAAACTGTGTTTCCTGTCTTCTTCTCACAGGTTCTGGTGCTGCTCTGGTGTTGTGCAGCAGGGAACCTGAATCTGCTGCTGGGGATAGTGATAATGATGATACCTGTGTAATGGCACAAGGAGGTGTGCCAGGGTCCGTGTTGGTCAGCCAATTGACAGTACACAGCTGTCAACCCCATCAATGCGCACAGTCATCCTGCCAATACATCCATTGTCACCAATATCCCTAGGTGATGGACAGCATACAGTGGGCATTGACCAGGGTAATGTGGTATCAGTGGCACATGCATCCCCTCACAGCAGCCATGGCCAGAGTCCTGACATGGTACCACACAGGCAGATGTCCAGGGGTTCTCGTGGGAGCATCCGTGGTCGTACTGCCCCTGTCAGACGTGCCCACAGAGGTCTTTCAACCTCAGCTATGTTCCGGGCTGTAATGCAGGCACAGTCACATATGTACCGGTACACCAGACAGGGTCTGAGGGAGCTGAGAGCACATCGCATTGCTATGGATGACACTATGCGTGACGTTGCGGCTGCCATCCGTAATTTCACCGAGGTCATTGACAGACGTTGGGGGGGGGCATTAGATCTGTTCCACAACTACATGTCCATGAGCCAGGGCAACGCAGGACGGTTGAGGCGTCGACGTGGATGAATGCCAGCAACAGCAGCAGCTGGCAGTCGTTGCGGACGACAACAAATCCGCAGCCACTCCCATAGTGCCAGTACCAGCCCCAGCAATGCTGGGTCTGTGCTGTCATCAGACCGCCCTAGGAGACCACATGCACATGGCTCTGGACAGTCCTAGCAGGGACATGTCTCCAGTCAACAACCACCTGCTTCTGATGACAGTACCCAGTCTGGCTTAGTACCTGATACTGTCCATAGCACCCCTGCCAGGCACAGGTACCGTGTCTGTGGCCAGAGACAGTGATCTGTATGACCTGGCAGGTACAGTCTGTGGCTGTCCACAAACACCCGTATATGGCAGCCACAAGGTGGAACTGTGTGCATGCATACACACATGCATAATGCTAACACCTAGGGCTAACACATACACACACACACTGCATCAACATTGCCCCATCTTCTACGGTTGTCCCTCACTAACACACACACACATACATGTTGATTGGTTATATCAGTGGCAGACTCAGGCATACCAAGTACACACCCTGTGCATATGATGAAACTGTACCACCTCCTACAATCTGTAACATCGATGCAGGACCGGTTAACATGGTGCTGATGCATAGGGTGACTACATAGATGTGTAGTAATATTATCATGTTGTCAACTGTACAGTGTAATGATATCATTGTGGGTATATCCTAGCATGTCTGATGCATTAACAGTATGATTGTCATTGTATTGTTTGGTACACCCCTATTAATTACCATAGTGTAATGTCTGCACATCTTTGCATTCTGGTGGTAAGGCTGTAAACAGAAGGCCACCTACATAGGTAGCACAGGGGATAAGAAAATGGAAGTTATGATACTCAATGGTGGACATGTAAACCACAAGATGCATGCAGTACAACCTCTACTCTGCATGGAGAATGTTGATATCTGTGCAGTAATAGACAACAGGTTCAAGACTGCCAAGAGCACCCTAGCACTACCAGGTTTCACCTCATACCATGCTTGACAGCCCCAAAACACACAACTAACTATGACAGGAGGTGAGTCTCATTAAATGTCAGGGATACTGTGGTGGCAGGACAGGTAGCATACAGCCTACTAAGTTGGGAACTGCTGATTGAGGGCTCAGTGTCTGTCATTATAAATGTGTATTAGTTCTGGTTTAAGCACTTGGGCTTCAGGCCAGTTATTTGACATTACAAAGGTTCATGGTCTTCACTCTTGTGGGAGGAGAGGCTGGACTCTGCCCATCTGAGCTGGGAATTTCTGGCTAAAGGCTTATAGTGCCTGCATATTTGAACTGTTTCTTACTGAAATTGGTACACCTTGTTTGCTGTAGCATAGACTAGATCCATGCCTGCTGAATGTAGCTTTGTTTGTATGCTTGTTTGCTTGTTATTTCCCTGAAACACTAATTCCACCTGAAACGCAGCTTTACAGCGCCTCTGTGGATCCCTAGTGACATGTGCATTGCTTACTGTACGTATGTCCTTGTTTCACTTGACAGAAAGTTAGTGTTTGTCATTTATGCAATTAAGTTACCTGTAACACATTGCATTTGAGTTACCTGGCACTTGCTCACTAAAGCATTTATATATGCCAGCACTAACAAATTAAAAGCACTACACCCTCACAAACACACCTTGTGTACCTTGTTCCCCATTGGCCCTTTTTGTTGTTAATTATAAAGGAATTCCCAATACTATCCTAGCATGTTCAAAGGTCAGTTGTCAATCTCCTCCCCGGTCCAGCTGGTGAATCTGGGAATCTAGAGGCAATGTTACAACTGCCTCATTTACACAGACAACCCTCTCCTCCTCCCAACAAATTCCAACACATGTGAGAGATGCAACCATATATCCAAACTGCAGGCTAAGCTCTCTCAACTCAGTACTGGTAAAACCTGTCAGGAGGAGAAGGAAACCACAGTCACTACAATTCCAGTCTCACATAGACCTACCACGACAGCAATCCAAACAAATAAACACACAAAAACATACTCGGAGTCTCTAAATAAAGGTCTGCCTAAGCAGCAGACACCTCCAAAGCAGACGCATAAGCAATTGCTACCCCAGAACAGAACGCGTGCAACACACAGCTCACAAAGCCAGTGTGCCGAACAGTCACAGCACGTAAGGCTAAACAACACACCTGCTACACTTGTGATAGGTGCCTCTATCATTAGGTACACTGATGTCACGCTCACCAGGCTGTACAAGGAGAAGGTCATGGTGAGATGCCTGTCGGGCGCTATGATCTTCCACATAACACAAGCACACAGGTCACTCCAAGGCATGTACAAATATGACTCAGTCAGTGTCCATGCCAGTGTGAATGACCTGAGACGTACCTCCCTGGACTACATGATAAGAGACATAGAGGAGCTCTCTGAGCATGTGGCCCAGACTGGTATGACCCTGACCTTGAGTAGCATCTTACCCTCACCAAGAGTGATGCCACAATATGTAGACAAGATGATCAATTTAGACAATTGGCTTATGTTTCAGTGTAATTCAAAGGGGATCCAATGCCTGTCAGCCTGGGATGACATGCTCGACAAGCCACACTGCTTTGCTAGGGATGGCTTGCACCTGTCACCCATGGGCTTTCAGATATTGGCAAAGGCTCTTGATACACCCATAGTGCCTTTTTTAGGCAAGGCTCAAAAGACAAGACCACCTCCATAGGTATCACAAGGGATAGGAAACTAATAGTAATGCTACTCAACGCCAGCAGTGTAAACCTCAAGATGCATGCACTGGAAACTGTCCTTAGCATGGAGAACATCAATATCTGTGCAGTAACATAATCCTGGTTCAAGGCCCCCAAAAGCACCCCAGCACTGGCAGGTTATACCTCATACCATGCTTGTCGGCCACAAAACTTGCTCCGAAACAGAACAGGAGGGGGAGTATCAATATTCATCAAAGATACACACACCTCCAGGTTGGTGGCACAACACGAAGCATCAGAGACTATCCATTTGCAACTAACAGTGGGTAAGACTGCCTTCCAGTTCATAGCCTGGCACACACCACACTCCCAAACCCAGGTAACCCACTTGGCCTACTTAAGAATACATGAATATCTGCAGGTGTCTCCAAACAACAATATATTGGGCAGCTTCATTTACCCACACATAGACTGGGAGCATTACTGTAGCTCCAACACCCTAGGTGTAAAGTTCCTAGAATCCATACACTCAATTGCTATGGAACAACTTGTTACCACTCCCACAAGAGGGGAAAACATGCTGCACCTGTTCATCACCAACATGTGGACTATATGCTCCAGACCAGAAGTGTATCCCTCGCTGGTAAGATGACACCATAGCTTACTCTCACTGTATATTCACATACCAAATGCAGCCCCTGCACAGAAAACCACAGTCATAAAGTTGTGCAATGGAAATTACATGTATTCACATGAGGCAGGCTTCACACATGGGAACTATTTAAGGTCACAGGTACATATGTCTATGTGGCACACACATACCTCATGTGTGCATTGACATTACTGATATGATCTATGTCATACAATATTAAGAGCAACACCCCACACACATGGACAAACACACACATGACATTTGTAAGATTCAAACCCCTACCTAACTATGTTATGACACTTGGGAGAGACACATTAGCAGAACACGCTATTTGCATTACTGGGAGGTTTTTTTTCTCCTGCTGTACTTATAGGGTGCTGACATCATCAGTGTTTAGAAAGAGGAATGTGCATCATGCAGTGTGTTCTTCTAGTTGCCAAAAGGGACATTGCTTTCACACAGAATTGCACACACACTAACCCCCCTCACCCAAACACACACACACTGAGCATTTGCAGGATTCAAACCCCTACCTAACTATGTTATGACACTTGAGAGAGACGCATTAGCGGAGCACACTATTCGCATTACTGGGAGGTTTCCCTTCTCCTACTATACTTACAGGGTGCTGACATCATCAGTGTTTAGAAAGAGGAATGTGCATCATGCAGTGTGTTCTTCTAGTTGCCAAAAGGGACATTTCTTTCACACACACTAACCCCCCTTACCCAAACACACACACACTGAGCATTTGCAGGATTCAAACCCCTACCTAACTATGTTATGACACTTGAGAAAGATGCATTAGCAGAGCGCGCTATTTGCATTACTGTGAGGTTTCCCTTCTCCTGCTGTACTTATAGGGTGCTGACATCATCAGTGTTTAGAAAGAGGAATGTGCATCATGCAGTGTGTTCTTCTAGTTGCCAAAAAGGACATTTCTTTCACACAGAATTGCACACACACTAACTCCCCCTCACCCAAACACACACTGAGCATTTGCAGGATTCAAACCCCTACCTAACTATGTTATGACATTTGAGAGAGACGCATTAGCAGAGCACACTATTTGAATTACTGGGAGGTTTCCCTTCTACTGCTATACGTATAGGGTGCTGACATCATCAGTGTTTAGAAAGGAATGTGCATCATGCAGTGTGTTCTTCTAGTTGCCAAAAGGGACATTTTTTTCACACAGAATTGCACACACACTAACCCCCCTCACCCAAACACATACACACACTGAGCATTTGCAGGATTCAAACCCCTACCTAACTATGTTATGACACTTGGGAGAGACACATTAGCGGAGCGCGCTATTTGAATTACTGGGAGGTTTCCCTTCTCCTGCTGTACTTATAGGGTGCTGACATCATCAGTGTTTAGAAAGAGGAATGTGCATCATGCAGTGTGTTCTAGTTGCCAAAAGGGACATTTCTTTCGCACAGAATTGCACACACACTAACCCCCCTCACCCAAACACACACACTGAGCATTTGCAGGATTCAGACCCCTACCTAACTAAATTATGACACTTGGGAGAGACACATTAGCAGAGCGAGCTATTCAAATTACTGGGTATCTGTATTTCTCCTGCAGTATTTATAGGGTGCTGACATCATTATTTATATAGAAGTATGTACAGCTATTACTATCTGTCAGTTAGGGGGATAGCATATATATGCATTAACAGCCGCCTACTTCAGGGTCAGATATGCACATCAGCACTACCAGGTTATGTTTTATACCATGCTTCGTGACCACAGGACCTGTAACACACAACACAACCAGTTTAGACCACCCCTCCCATATCCAGGACACACACTTTGCTTCCCTGGGAACAGTGTAGGATATGAAGGTGTTCACATACACCATTACAGTGGTTAATGTCAGGTACAGGTATATTGTGTGGGGGAACTACTCAGGCCTCAACAACATCACCCTACAGCCACTACAATTTGTGAATCCATGTGCTATGGCAGGACCACTCACCACAGCCACAAGGGGGAATACATATTGGACCTGACCATCTGCAACATGGGGACTGTATGTTCCACACTAGAGGTAGACCACCATTGTTAATATCTGACCATACCCAACTTTCCCTGGACATCCATATCCCATCCCCACCCCCAGGCAAGGAAGTCACTGCAATCAAAGTATTTATCAAAAGCAGACTTTGCACTTGTGAAGACTGGGGTGGAAGACTTCAAAGGACCCATGCTGGGGGATTATACAGGCCACTCTGCATAATCCTTGACAATAGCATTCTATGAACATCTGGAAGGTTTGCATTGATCATGCTATCCCAAATAAATCCATGACTCCTCCACAACAGAAGACCTGTCTGGTGTACACCAGACATATATAAGCTGTACAACAGAAGGAGGGAGCTAATACATTACAGAGCAATATCCCACAGAGGGAGGATGCCTCTGAACAGTATTGGCACGACACTTCAATCCCTCAAACTCATCACGTCAAGGTGTTGACAGTGACATTGTCCAGACACTGCAGATAAGGCTCCCCTCATTCTGTAATTGACGCCCAATTACTGTTATAAGTCCTTGCCAACCATCTTCCAGCAAACACCAGCCACATGGATGTGACATTGCAAATTCAACTCCTGGGATCTCCACTGTGTCCCTGCTTGATGGAGGCACAGCACACTAGCCTTAAATGGTGCCTTCTGTGGCATACTTTACAGAGGCACAGTAGCCTACTGTACTGGGGAGGCAGATGCCAAGCACACTCTGGCTAAGCTTGTATTCCCTAGGGCAAACAGCCTAGTATTGAGCTCTTCACCCATATGTTTAATTTTCAGATGCACAATATTTGTTGCTGATAAACTGTTTGCAGGTCTTTATTGCCATAGCTTTCCCTGTTTCTATGTACAACTTGTGTATCTGTGGAAGATGTTTGAATATGAGAGGGATCCACTATTTAACTTATGTCGCTGTAGTCATTTAACTGTGTGCACTGGGCAGATTGCTGTATTGTGGTTGGTTCCTGGATTAACACACAAATACCAGATATGTGTGGCCAGCTGCTAAACTGCTAAACCTAAGTGTGTGAGCATGCCCAGTTCAGGCATTCCATGGCTTGTTGCCTGACATATGTCTCATTTATCAAAGTGTGCGAGCATGCCCAGTGTGTGCTTTCCATATGTTGAAATCTGCAGTCCACCACATTTGTGGTTGTGTATGAACTTCAACAATATTTCACATTTATAGTTGTGTGTTGGGAGTCATGTTGTGTACATACTGCCCAACTGCTTTGTGTCTGAACCCGACAGGGATTATACTGTGCCTGCAGGGTTTCCATGGGATAGTTTGCATACAGTTGTCAACATCCTTTCATACTGACCAAACACTGTAATATCGTATAGTGTACTGGTTCAGTACTTTCACTGTGGTGGACAGTATCCTGGGTTTCAGTCCTATCACTGCTTTAAATATTCATAGTGAGCACACCAGACTGGTTAAGGGCCAGTTGTGCACATATGACCATGCTGCATTTTGTTCGGATATGGACTACTTAAACCAGGCTTGTCCAACATTGGTAGTGTATTCCACAACTTGGGTGGACATTGACAAACACTAGCGATGTGCCCTAGGCCATTTCTACTGCTAGTCAGAGAGGAGTGTGTTTGTCCTTCAACACACATTGTAACTGGATTTTGACATGACATATTTCAAGGTTAGTATACTGTGCCTCTGTCTACCCATGACATAACAGTGATACCCAGGGTAAACCTACCATCTCCCATCCACTCATCAAGATTCCTGTTGAGTAGAGTCAATGAGGGACTCTCTGGCTAACCTGGACTGGGAGTTTACTCAAGAGTGGAGGGAGCTTCTGGGTTATGGATCAATCACTACAGCATGTCCTATGTATGTCAGTGCTGGGGTTCAGGTCTCTCATGTGCATAGCTCACTGGCATTCAGATTGTACGAGGTGCAGCATGTTCATTGATTCCAGCTTGGACATGGCTTTATACATCAGGCACAGATTGCCTCTGGGCAGGCAGTATGGCACTGTGTGGAGCTGCAGTTTGTTTAATCAGGCAACATATGGCATCTGTTCGAGCTCTTTGATCCTCCTGGTGAGGTACCTTTGGGTTCTTTCCAGTTGCTGGAGGTGTCTGCTGAGGTACATCCCACAGGGGCCATTGTACTCAATTGTGAGGCTGATGAAGGATGACTGAAGAGGCACGATGACCTCCCCTGATCTAGATCTGACTACCTTCATGATTAGGTGGGTATATGGTATGTTTCTTTAACCACTACAGCCACATGGTTGTCAAATGCAAGATATCTATCAAATTGTGTCCCCAGGTCTTTTATTACTTCTAAAGTACTTAATGGGTTAACACCTATGTGGTAATTGGTGGGCACTTACTGTTTATCCACAGGGGATGACTATACACTCTTCTGCAATTAGCTTGATGACATGGCTCTGGCACCAGTTGTCTGTTTCTATGTGGCCCTTTTGTAGGATGCTTGTGTCAGCTGGAGGGACAGATATGGTGCCCAGTTTGTAGTCCTCTGCAAACTTGTTCAGACACAGTCCTTCCATGTTGGCCTGTACCTATGGGAAATATATACCAAACAAGGAAGGTCCCAGGACCGAGCCTTGTGGGATGCCAGTTGTAGCTGGTTTGTAGTCTGACATGGCTGCAGCATTTCTGACCATTTCATTTCTGTCCTTGGGCTGGTTTGCAACCCATCTACTGACATAGGGATTTATATTTAAGCTGGTGAGCTTATGTATAATGAACACGTGGGGTTTTGTATGGAAGGCTTTTGCAAGGTCCAGATAGGCTGTGTGGACCACATTCCCCTCATCAATGGCCTTGATGACTGTTTCAAATGAGTCAAACATGTTTAAGGGGCAGGATCTGCCCTTAAGAAAGCCACGCTGGGTATGGTCCAGTGTCTGTAGGTCCCCATCTCTTTATTTCTGAGGTCCATGATGATCCTTTCCATAACTTTGCAGACCAAGCTTGTCAGGATTCTGGGGTGATAGTTTGCAGTATCCATTGAGGCACCACCTTTGTGGAGAGGGACCACTGTTGCTGTACACTGCTCTTTGGGTACATATCCTGTGGTAAGGCTGAAATTGAGCAGTAGTGTTATTTGGCATTCCATTCTTCTTGGAGTTCATGTTGGACACAGCCCAGGACACAATCTTGTACCATTGATGCTGTGTGTTTTGCTTTGAAGATGCTGCCTGTTACCTCAGCATCTGCAATGTCAGGGGGCCAGCACTCTGCTGGGATAGATATTTGTCATTTTGGGGGGGGGGGGGGAGTTTGCACTGAACCTGTCAGGTTGGATGTTGGGAATGTGTGTGGGTTTGGTGTATTGTTTTTAATATTTGGTAATTCAGAGCATATCTGTGAATTCCCAACAAGGTTCCTACCATCATTTAAGAAAGCCTTGTGATTATCCTTAGTGTCCTGTACAATTTGTGTCTTCATAGGTTCATAGGTTCATACTAGGCTATCTGCCCTAGGGCATTTATCAGCCTAGCCAGAGTGTGTGTGGCTTTCGCCACCCCTTGCTATGTGAATATTATGCCCATTTAGGGTTTACTTTACTGTGCCTCTGTCTAGACGTGACACAGTGAAGACCCCCAGTGTAAATCTACAATCTCCCATCCACTTGGCAAGATTCCTGTTGAAGAGAATCAGTGAGGGGCTCTGCCTAACATGGAGTGGGATTCTGTTCCAGAGTGTAGGGAGCCTCTGGGTTATGAATCTGTCCCTCCAGCACATCCTATTTATTTATGTGTTGAGGTTGACATCTGTCGCTCTCGCGGCTCTGATGGATTTGGATTTTCTGAGGTGGAGCATGTCCATCATTTCTGTATTGGACATGACCTTGTACATCGGGCATACATCGCCTCTGAGTATGCAGTATGTGACTTCATACAGCTGGGGTGTTGTCAGCCAGGCAGCATATGACAAATGTCTGACACCCTTTATCCTCTTGGTGAGGTACTTTTGAGGTCTTTCTAACTGCTGCAGGTGTCGGGTACGGTACATCCCAAATGGGGCATTGTACTCAATTATGGGCCTGATAAGAGAAGAGTATAGGGGCACAATGACCTCTCTTGATGTAGATGTGAATCCTTTCATGATAAGGTGGCCAATATAAGTGGTCTTCCTAGCCACGTTGGCAATGTGAGTGTCGCATGTGGGGTTACTGTCCACTTGTGTCCCTAGGTCCCTGATTACTTCTTCCATATGTAATGGATTACCACCTATGTGGTGATTTGTGAGTACCTTGTTTGGTATTTGGGGAGACATTCATACTCTCCAGTGTCTTCAGGAAGGCTGAGTGGTGTTCCTGTGTCTGAGAGGGTGGTCTGTAGCATGCTACAAACTGTACAGCAGTTTTGCCTACAGTTAGTTGCACATGGATGGTCTCTGATGCTTCGTGCATTGTCAGTAACCTGGACATGTGGGTATCTTTGCTGAATATGGATACTCCCCCTCCTTTTGTGGTTTGGTCCAGGTTTTGGGGCCGAAAAGCATGATATGAGGTATAACTTGGTAGTGCTGGGGTGCTCTTGGGAGCCTTGATGCAGGTTTCCATCACTGCACAGACATCAATGTTCTCCATACTGGGGAGGGCCTCGAGAGCGTGCATCTTGAGGTTTAGACTTCTGGCATTGAGCAGCATTACCCTTATGTTTTTTCCACTTATGTTTTCTAGGGAGGTGGGTTTGTCTTTTCAGCCTTGCCTACAAAAGGCACTATGGAGGTGGCAAGAGCCTTAGCCAATATCCAGATGCCCAGGGGTGACAGGTGCAAGCCATCCCTGGCAAAGCAGCATGGCTTGTCAAGCATGACATCCCAAGCAGACACACATTGTATCCCCTTGGAATGACACCAGTAATTGAGCCAATTGTTAAAGCTGATAATTTTGTGTTTGTACTGTGGCATCATTCTTGGTGGGGGTAGGATGTTGCTCAGGGTCAGAGTCATACCGGCCTGGCTTACATAATCGGAGAGCTCCTCTATGTCTCTTTACATGTAGTCCAGGGAGGTACGTCTCAGGTCATTCACACCAGCATGGACAATGACTGAGTCATATTTGTACTTGCTTTGGAGTGACCTGCATGATTGTGTTATGTGGCGGATTGTAGCAGCCTACAGGCAGCTTACTGTACCCTTTTCCTTCTTCAGTTGCGTGAGCGGGACATCAGTGTGTCTGACTATGGAGTCACCTATTACAAGTGTATCAGGCATGTTGTTTGTCTTTACGGGCTGTGACTGTTTGGCACACCGACTTTGTGTACTATGTGTTGCATGTGCTATGTTTGGGGGTAGTGGTTGCTTGGGTGTCTGCTTTGGAGGCCTCTGTTGATTTGGTGGTTTTTAATTAGAGCCTACGGGAATGTTTTTGTGTGTTTATGTCTTTGGTTTGCAGTTGTGATAGGTCTATGTGAGTGGGTTTGTGGTGTGTGTGGTTACCTTCTCCTCCTGACTAGTTTAGACAGTACTGAGTTGAGTGAGCTCAGCCTCCAGTTTGGAGACGTGCTTGCATCTCTCACATATATTTGTATTTCTTGGGGGGAGGAGGGGGTTGTCTGTGTACATGGGGCAGGTGTAACATTGCCCAAGATTCACAGATTCAACTTGTTGTAGCTGGCCTTAGTGGATTTTATGACTGGCCATATTTTATTGCCATAATACTGATCAGAGATTACTTCCCTTTTTGGGTTTGCTCTATCATGTGGTGACTTCCTCATTCTCTTGCATGGTTTGGTAATGGCTGTGGTCCACCATGCCAGATGCCTGCGTGTATGGTATTGGGCCTTGGTTTTATTTGGGATTGCATAATCCATGCATTCCTGACTGTGTTCATAGAATGCATTTATAAAGGGTTCTGAGGTGTGGCCCACATTTTCCACAGGCACAGGGCCTTTAATGGATTCCACATCAGTTTGTAGGACTGCAACATTTCCTTTACACAAGTTTTTCACTGTGGTTTTCTGGCCAGGGACTGTGGTCAGGATGTGAATATCCAGTGTGATTACTCTATGGTCTGATCTTACCAGTGAGGAATACACTTCTCATCTTGCCATCCAGTACCCATGTTGCTGATTATCACATCCAGTATGCTTACCCCTCTTGTGGGAGTGGTACGTTGTTCCTGAGCATTTTGGTTTATGGATTCTAGGAACCTTTGGCCTAGGGTGTTGGAGCTGGAATAATGCTCCCAGTCTATGTTTGAGTATTTTCAGTCACCCAATATAATGTTGTTTGGAGAGCTTGATATTTCCATGTGTTCCAACGTAGGCCATGTACAGTTCCTGGCATTAGGAGGGTAGTCTGTAGCAGGCTACAAACTGGCAGGCAGTCTTAGCCACTGTTACTTGAGCATGGATAATCCATGCTGCTTCTTGTTGTGGTACCATCATGGGGGTGTGGTTATCCTTGACAATTATTGCTAGTCACCCACCTTTTGTAGTTTGTTCCATGTTTTGGGGCTGTAAAGCATGGTATGAGGTGTAACCTAGTAGTGTTAGGGTGCTCTTGTGAGCCTTAACCTTGTTTTCTGTTACAGGACAGATATCAACATTCTCCATGCTGAGGGGAGTTTAGACTGCGTGCATCTTGCAGTTTAGACATCTGGCATTGGGTAGCATTACATCTAGGTTCTTATCCCTTGTGATACCTATGGAGGTGGGTTTGTGTTTTGAGCCTTACCTATTCAAGGCACAGTGGGGGTGACAACAGCCTTTGCCAGTATCCTACAGGCCAGGACTGATAGGTGCACGCCATCCCTAGCAGGTGGAGCATCGTGTCTTGCTCAGCATGTCATCCCAGGCTGGCACACATTGGATCCCCTTTGACTAACAGCAATACTTAAGCCAATTATTGCAATTGATCATCTCGTCTTCATATTGCGGCATCATGCTTGGTGAGGGTAGGATGTTAGTCAGGGTCATCAAGTTTGCATATACTACATGGTGTTACATTGCTTAACACATGACAATCATGCCTCAGGTGGTGCTGCAGGGCTGTCTATGTTGGATGCACATACTACACTCCCTGTACATGTTTGATAGCTGGTTGTGTCAACTTAGGCATCCCTTTTACTATATGTGTGAGTCAGAGAGAGGTATCATTTCCTGGGTTCCTACTGAGCCAGTGTATGTGCTATGCGTTGCCGCTTTGCCAAGGCCAAGGCATACTGGGCACGCCTCCTTCTGCCTAATGGGGCAGGCTCAGGTTGTTCCTCCTCCGAGTCACGCTCTGCCTGTGATTGGCTTGGCAATGGTGGGGGGCTGTTTGGCCCAGCCCTATGCTGGTCCTGCTGCAGCTGTTTTTGCAGAATCATATTATGTAGCATAGCACATACCATGACAATTTGGGTACATGTAGTTGGTGAGTACTGCAAGGCTCCACCAGATGTGTCCAGGCACCGGAACCGTGACTTGAGCAGCCCAAACACATGCTCGATTACATTTCGTGTTTGTGTGTGTGCCTCATTATGGCGTTCTTGTTCAGGTGTGTGTGCATTTCTGATGGGTGTCATCAGCCACGGCTCCAGTGCATAGCCAGCATCCCCCACTAAATGACCATGTTTGATATCCCCATTGGCAAATGTCTGGTACAGCTGCGTCAAATGCCAGATATGGGAATCATGGTAGCTTCCAGGGCAGCCAGCACACACATTCATTATTATGCCCTGGGCATCACACATGACCTGGCAGTTGATGGAGGAGAAACCCTTGCGGTTAATGTAGGCCCTACCCCGCTCACCGGCTGGTGCTTTGATGCGTATATGCATGCAGTCTATTGCACCCACTACCTCAGGGTATTCCGCTATTTGCTGGAAGAGAAGCATATTGCTGGCCAATACCTCACGGGAATTGGGGAAATATACATGATCACCGACATGTACTGACATGGCATCCAGGAACTGGTGCAGTACCCTGGATGCTGATGCCTGTGATATCCTCATCATATCACCAGTTGGTCTCTGGAAGGTACCTGTTGCTAGTATTCTTAGGCCAACACATACCTTGGTTTCCACTGGGATGGGTTCCTCTCTGTTGGTTCTGTGTGTGAGGCGTGGCCTGCACAGATCAACAATTTGCTGCAGGAGGTCTCTGTCCACTCTATAGCGCTCCACTATCTCCAGCTCATGTAACCCCTGGTAGGTGACCCTGGGCCTGTACACTCTTCTCCATCTCCTCACTGTGGGTTGTCTGGCAGCATTTGCATAGTCACCACCCTCAGCAAGTTGCATATGTCTCCTTATAACAGCTATGGCAGCCCCTAGCATTTTTGGTCTGAGTGAAGCTTTTTCAGTTTTCACTTTTAATAGCTTACTCCTCTGTTGCAGTGTCTCTTGAGAGAAACATTCTGCACTGCTGTTTGCAGAGTTTTAAGTGCTGGGCTGGGCTACTGTTCTGCCTGTGTGATTGCCTGCTTCTGATTGTTTTCACCTGCTAGCTCTGCCAGTAATTTCTGCTAACTTCCTACTATTTATTTATTTTATTTTATTTTATTTTATTTTATTTTACATTTGTTAACCGGGCTAGTCTAGCTGGATACATGTCCATTTTCAGTAGAGGCCCGGGGAGAAAAGCTCCACACATAATTCAATACAAAGAGACATATTAATAAAAAATTTAAGCACAATAAGAATATACATTTAGTAATAAGAACAACAAAAACCTAGGGCACTTACAAAAGTTTTACTAGGTAGTAGAAGCATAATTGCAAAAATTGTACTAGGTCAGTAGAAGTGAACATTAAAAAGCTAAAGATTAGCTATTAGTTTTCAAAAATCTGTCAAAGAGAAAGAGGTAAAGCAGGAGATGTAAAGGAATTAATGTAGTAATACAAGAGAGGGAAAGAGAGAGAAACAGTAGTCAAGTAAGGAGACGAGGTAGGAAGATGGAAGAGAGGGTGGTGGAGAGAAAAGGAGGAGTGAGTCAGAGCATAAGAGGAGACCTACTATTTCCCATGCTTCCTTTTTCCCTTCTGTTTCCTCAGGGGGAAGCAACGCGCATACCAGCAAAATCATGCTCACAGTGGTTAACACGTGCACACACATGCTTAGACGGACTAGAATCTGCTTATTCGTGTTAAAACGCGTGCACACCAGTGCAAACAAGCTTACAGGTGTTTAAACAGGCTCCTACATGCGTATTCTGCCTTAAACGCGCGGTCACGCTTACACGCGCGCACTCTAGCTTACTCGTACCTACCAGCGTGCACACGCGCGCATGCACGCCCAGCAAGAAACTTTGGTGTTATCCATAGTGTAAATCTTCCATTTCTTGGCTTTCCCATGCCTACTTGTTGACACTCCTCTTTCCATGATGTGTGACTGACAGCTTTCATATGCCACTGTGCTCCAATGAGCTGCATTCCTTTCATACATTCCCCCCTGTGATGTCACCTATCTCCTACTCTGTTACTCCCCCTTATCCTACTCCTACACTGCACGGAATGTGCTCATTTTCTATGTAACAGTGCGATTCACTATCCTACCACTCATTTACATAGGATTGCCTACTAATGCTTAGTTACATGTCTTACACTCCGCTTCCCCCCTTAGCAACCCTTACTCGGTGGCCATGTTGTTTTAGCCTGCTATTCCCTTCCATTGTAAACTCATGCTTTGCATAAACCCACATTTGTGGGTTTAATATTTAAATTTTTTTGTTTTTTTATAGCGCAGCCCGTTTGGGCGACACGCTACGTTTAAACATCGGCAATCTCCGAAAAAAAAAAAATATTTTTATTTCATGTTTGCATCAGGGTACGTTGCCAGTGGCCACATAGTTGGCCATTGGCATGCTGCCTGGGACATTTGCAACCTTTATTTGGAGCTGACAAGGCTCCATTGTGTTATTTGCAGAATGGTACTCAGTTATCAACTGAGTACATTTCTGCAGATAACACGGCTCTTACACGGGCAGGTTTCTGCTTCCTGAATCGCAAAATAACCCCATTTGCATGCCTTTCGGCTGCAAGTGAGGTAATTAGCATATCCACGCCCTGCCCGTGCAAGAGCCGTTTTAGGTGCTCTCTTACACGCACATTCAGGCTGTTCCTGGATCGCGATGGCTGCATGGAGTCTTACACTACTCTTAGACTCCGTGCAAGCCATCATGAATCCTGCCCATTGAGTTTTCCTTTTAATTCAGTAATAAAGTTATAGCATTTCTATTTCACTATATATCATCAGTTTACAGACCTACAAAATGTATTTATTAAAAACAGGTTCATTTCAAGCAAAAATGTATATAAAGTCAAGATAAACAATCCTATAGATTTATAATTGTTAAATTTGCAAATGTTATTTTAAAAAACTAATACTGCTTTTTGTGCTTTGCAAATATTGCTACAGAAAACACGCTGTTAAATCAAGCTAATTTTAAATATGGCAATTTAATTTCCAGTTTAACATTTGAAAAATGCATGTTGTTCAATACAGTCATGATAAATCATTAAATCTGCCACCCAGACTTGCACCAAAAATGGGGAGGAAAGAATTAAAAGGCTTAATTATATAAAAGATTCATCCAAAAACAGATGGACTCTAAAGTGGCTCTTCCAATATCCCAGCAGTGACTTAAAACAATATAAAGTAAGACGTAACTTCAGTGTATCTTTTGCTTGCCTTAATTGTTAACTCTGTAAGTTCTGGGTTGACCCATTCACTTATATATTAGTAACAAAAAAGCCAAAATTAAAGACCACAAAAGTGTGCAAATATTTTCTTTTTTAATGTTTCTGTAGATTTCATGTACTTAACTGCATAAATTATTCAGTACATGTACAGTATGCTAATTAAATTTATATAAATTTGTTTCAGTTATTTTAAAAAAGTATTCTTTAAAGTTAAAACATGCATATATTATAAAGGCAATATGTGTTTATGCAGACTAGTTTAAAGTTAAATCAAGTGTATTACAAATAAAAATACAAAAGTGTCTTCATGCAAATTAGTGACATCACAACATAAGGTATTTCAAGCTGAATTTCCATTTCAAGTTATAATTGTAAACCATTGCTTAATAGCATTGGATTTTAGTTTTGCTTTTATCTGTGTTGAATAATAATGTCAGAAAAATATCCCTTTAATGTTAGTTTAGTTTCCAGAATACAACATTCATACACAACTATTTCAACTGTTTAGTATAAATGAGTATTAGTTTAGTGTCCGTTTTAGTCAAATTTTAGAATATAACATTCATACTCAGTTGTTTTAAATGTTAAGTGGAATACATTTCTAACAGCATTACTAGACAGTTTCTACAGCGTGCATAAGTTGTATGCACATATAATCAGAAGAGACTGCAGAATTACATCACAGCTCTCATTATTCAGTTATTAGTTTTAAGAATAAAGTTATAGAACTATTTGCAACAGGCTTATCAAAATCAGTTATATAATGTCCCCCCCAGGATGGTTGCACACTGATTAACATTTTAATTTCATCTCTCCCAGTGTGAAAAAAATTAAACTGATAGATAAGGGTCAGTGCTTCTGCTTGTTTTAGTTAAAGTCATTTAGTGGCTAGTAGGTATATTACCTGGATACCAGCCTGAAAGATGATCAACTAGAAAAGGTGAAGAGAACAAAACTGACTGGGAAGAATCCTACAGCTGTTCAGCAAAAGGCAGTTCAAGCTCTAGCTTTGCTACAAGAGATGGTTTCCAGTGATTTACAGGAAAACGAAGTCAAATGTGTTCAGAGCTGATTAAAATAAATGAAACAACCTGGCAACATTTCAAGCCCCCATATACCATGAGAATACTACTGCCTACATGAAACTGTTCACAAACTCCCTATACAAGCATGTTAATGGCTGCATAGAGGCAACTGCACCCACCAGGAAGAAGTAAGAATTAACTCAAAAAACAAGCCATCCTGGTGAAATCAAAACATCAACAGACTGTATAACAAAAGGAAAAAAAAATCATTGCAAAAATTAGGAACTGTAGCATCCAGCAGGATGAAAGTACTCTCAGCAAACTAAACAAACAACTCATAGGACAAATGAAGTCTACCAAAGTCAAATTTTAGGTAAATTTCACCTCCCAGGCTAAGGACAACCGCAGGATATTCTTTAGCTATGTTTCCAACCTCAAAGGCAATACACAATTGTTTGCAGAGCCCATTATTAATGGAACCGCCTATACTGAGCTACAAGATAATGTAAACCTACTGGCTGACAAATTCGGTTCTAACATTACCCCTCAAACTTTTCCATCAAATATAACTTCCCCCTGCTATCAGTAGGGAACAGGCCCTTAATGGTCTCGGTAAGGCCAAGAACACTGGATCAGTGGACCCAGACAATATGCCAGGATGCCTTCTATATACCATGAAACCTGACCTATCAGGCCATCTGGAATTGTCATTTTACTGTAGCTTTTAAAACAGGCTGCATGCCTCACAAATGGAAAACAGCAACAGTAATCCCTCTGTACAAATGTGGGCCATCTACAGACCTTGAAACTACAGACCCATAAGTCTCACTAGTCTTATATGCAAAACCATGGAAAGAATTATTATGGAAATGATGATAATGACATAAGAAACCTTCAGACACTGGAACTAACCCAATGTAGTTTAGTCAAAGGCAAATCATGTCTACTCAACCTGGTGGACTTCTTTGAGAAGGTCGTCAAAACAATGGATGAGAGCAAAATGGTTTACACTAACTACCTTGACCTGGCCAAGGGATTTGACACAATACAGGAGGACTATGGCTACCCAAGTTTGCCAATGACTGCAAACTGGGAGCCATAATTGACTCTCTGGCTGACACGGACATCCTCCAAAAGGGCTTTACTGAGACGGACACCTGGTGTCAAAGTCATGGTCTCAAGCTAAATGCCAAAAAATGCATAGTCATCCTGTTTGAGAAAAACAAAACACCCATGAATTACCACATAGTTGGCAGCCCCCGTAATACAGAAGAGGTAATAAGAGATCTGGGGACCCAGGTAGATAGTAATCTCTCCTTTGACAATCATATTGCCAAAGTAGTTAGGAAATCCTTCTATGTGGCCCATCGAATTACTAAAAGGTTTGCATCTAGAAATAAAGAGGTTATAGTGCCCCTCTACTTGTCACTCATCAGACCCATTATAGAGTACAATGCATATTTGGGATGTACCTCACAAGTCACTTCCAACAGCTGGAAACAGCTTGTTTCTGTCCTATAATTCATCTAGTGCAGATACTGATTCTTAGTTTTAGCACTTAAATTTACTCATTCAAGCTCAGCACTTGTTCAGAACTTGTAAGCGCTAAATATGCTACTAATTACTATAGCACTCAATCTTCCTCATTACCTAGAGGAAAACAGTTTTTGTACTTACGTTTCTCACTTGCTTAGAGAAAAACAGCTCCTTTACTCACTTTCCTCACTTATCTAAAGGAAACAAGTTTTTTATTCAGGCATGTCCAAGGGTCAGCTTCCAATGTTCTCTCCTGTCTATCTGATGAATCTGGGCATCTTGAGGCAATGTAGATATTGTCTCGTACACAGACAACCCTCTCCTCCTACCACCCAACACTACAACCTGTGAGAGATGCACTTATCTAGCCAAACTGGAGGTAAAGCTCTCTCCAAGCAAGACTGAACATGACAGTCATGAGGAGAAGGTAAACATTTGCACCACACCACACTCATCACATAGTCTCACTAAATCTTCACCACCAAAATCCACACATAGTAACACAAAAACATTTGTGGAGGCTCTCAGTAATAATCTATCTAAGCAACAGAGACCTCCAAAGCAGAAACGCAAGCAACCTCCATCCCCCAACACAATCCAAATGACACATAGCCCACAGACTCAGTATGCCACTCAACCACAGCCAATAAGGCAAAACAATGTATCCAACACACTAGTCATAGGTGACTCTATAGTCAGGCACACTGATGTCCCACTCACCAGGCTAAACAAGAAGAAGGTTACTGTCAGCTGCATGCCAGGTGCCAGGATCCACCACATAATCCACACACGCAGGTCACTCCACAAGTACAAATATGACTGTCATTGTCCATGTTGGTGTGAATAACCTGAGATGTACCTCCCTGGACTACATGAAAAGTGACATGGAAGAGCTCTCCGATCTTGTAGCCCAGGCAGGTATGACCCTAGCCCTGAGTAGCATTCTGCCATCGCCCCGAATGATACCGCAGTACAAGGACAAAATGATTGACTTCAACAATTGGCTAAGCTTCTGGTGTCATTCTAAGGGGATCCAGTATCTGTCTGCTTGGGATGACATGGTCGACAGACCACAATGCTTTGCCACAGATGGCCTGCACCTGTCGCCCCTGGGATTCCGGATACTAGCTAAGGCTCTTGCTGCCCCTATAGTGCCTTTTTTAGTCAAGGTTCAAATAACAAATTCACCACCATAACAGGAACAGGCAAGCAAAAACTGAGGGTAATTCTACTCAATGCTAGAAGTCTAAATCTCAAAATGCACTCACTCAAGGCACTCCTTAAAATGGAGAACATTGATATCTGTGCAGTGACTGAGACCTGGTTCAAGGATCCAGAGAGCACCCCTGCACTACCAGGCTTTCACTCATACCACAATTTTCGGCCATGTAACCTGGACCGAAACACCAAAGGTGGAGGTGTGTCCATATTCATTAAGGATATCCACACCTCCAGGCTAGTTGCTCAGCATAATGAATCCGAGGTTATCCAAGTGCAACTAACTCTGGGCAAAACTGCATTCCAAATTGTAGCTTGCTACAGATCCCCCACCATGCCCCAGGATTCCCACTCCTCTTTTCTTAATGTACTGGAAAATATTAGGACTTAACCAAACACCCTAATAATGGGCGACTTCAACTACCCCACCATTAACTGGGAAAACTACTCATGTACCAACTCCTTAGCTCAGCGCTTTCTGGAATTCATAAACTCCAGTGCCCTGGATCAACTTATCCACACCCTCACCGGGGGCAACAATATCCTAGACCTAGTCATTACCAACATGAGTGACCGGTGTTCCACACCTGAAGTCAGCTTCTCGTTGGTCTGATCCAACCATAAGCTAATCACCCTTGATATCCACATCCCCCCCCCCCCATTAAGGAAACCACAGTAAAACTTTTCTCCAAAGCCAACTTCATGCTTCTTAAGACAGAAGTGGTGAACTTCATGACACCCATGCAGATGAACAATACAGTTACAACTGCTGAATCCTACACAAATGCACTCTATAAGCACTTACACAAGTGCATAGATCGTGCTATCCCAAACAGAACCAAGATGCTATCCTCCAAAAAAAGGAAGCCAATCTGGTGGTCCTCTGCCATAAACAAACTGTACAACAGAAGGAAGAAACTGTTGCAAAAGAGAGTAAAATCCCATGAGTGGAGGAGCTCCCTGGTCAGCCTCAGTAAGAAGCTGAGATCCCTTATAAGATCCTCCAAAGCTAGCTACGAAAACAAAATTGCCACTGATTCCAAGGACAACCACAAAGCATTCCATAGCTATGTCAGGAATCTCAATGGCAATATCCAGATCTGCTCTGAGTTACAGCACAAAGGCATGAAAATTACAGAACCAACTGATATTGCCAACATCCTGGCAGATAGGTTCAGTGCTAACTTTACCCTCCCATCCCCTAAAGGGCCCATATCCATACAGGAAGAATGCAGAGTCCCTGTAATCACAACTACACAGGTAAAAGCTGCACTCTCTAAAGCCAGAAACACAGCATCCATGGGACCGGACAACATCCCAGGCTGCGTTTTACACAAACTTCAGAATGAACTGGCTCCCCACTTAAGCACCATGTTCAATAATAGCCTCTCATCAGGCTTTGTGCCCACTGAATGGTGCACAGCAACAGTTATCCCACTCCACAAAGGGGGAGCCACCACTGATCCCAGGAACTATCGACCTATTAGCCTGACGACCCTGGTCTGCAAGGCCATGGAACATATCATCATGGAACTCATAAACAAAGACATTGGTAACCTCCAAACTCTGGATCCCACCCAGTTCGGGTTTGTGAAAGGCAGATCATGCCTCCTGAACCTGATCGACTTCTTTGAGGCAGTCACCAAAGCCGTGGATGAGGGTAAGATGGTTCACACAGCCTATCTTGACCTCGCCAAGGCTTTCGACACCATCCCCCATTCTGGAATTATAGCTAAACTCACTAAACTAGGTATAAATCCCTACATCACAAGATGGGTTGCCAACTGGCTCACTGACAGAACCCACACTGTAAAAGTTGCAGACTCCAAATCTGACCTCAAAGCAGTGACAAGTGGAGTACCACAGGGCTCTGTCCTGGGACCTCTCCTGTTTGGTATCTACTTCTCTGAAGTACAGGCTAACACAGAAGGCCTCTGACTAACGAAGTTCACAGATGACTGCAAACTAGGAGTCATAGTCAAGTCCCTAAATGATGTGGACATCCTACAGAAGGGCCTTGCTGAGACAGATGCCTGGTGTCAGAGCCATGGCCTCAAGCTCAATGCCAAAAAGTGCAGTGTCATCCCCTTTGGTAAAAACTCTGTACCCATGAACTACCACATAGGTAGCAATCTACTTAACACCGAATGCGTGATAAGAGGCCTTGGGACCCAGGTGGACAGTAGTCTCTCCTTTGATAGTCACATCGCCACAGTAGTCAGGAAGTCCTTCTATGTGGCACACCTCATCATAAAAGGGTTCTCATCCAGGAAAGAGAGGTCATTGTTCCCCTCTACTCGACACTCATTAGACCCATTATAGAGTACAATGCCCCTTTTGGAATGTACCTCACAAAACATCTGCAGCAGCTGGAAGGGCCACAGAAGTACCTCACAAAGAGGATTACTGGCCTCAAACAAATGCCCTACACTGACTGCCTCAAAAAACTCCAGCTTTACTCCATAGTGTATCGCCTACTCCGAGGTGATCTCTGCCTAACATATAAAGCTATGTCAAACCCATAGCTGTTGGACATGCTACACCTAAAGAAATCCCAATCCCTCTGAGCTACACACTCTAGGGACTTAAACCTTGTCACCACAATAAACAGGATATGCTGGAGGGATATATTCCTGTCCCAGAGACTTCCCATACTCTGGAACAGGCTACCCATCTATGTCAAGCAAAGTTCTTCATTAGCACTCTTCAAGAAAAATCTTGATAAATTGATGGGAAATAGGAAATACACCCCGGGGATCACTTCTGTGTCTCTGCTCAACAGTGGTACAGGAAAATAACTTTCTTGGGTAGCATAAGCCAGGGAACCTTGTTGGCTAGGCTTACGTAGGCCCTTGGGCCGATAGCCTAGTACCTACCTATGAACTTATGAAAGACCACAAAAGTACCTCACCAAGAGGATTACTGGCCTCGAACATATGTCCTATGCAGCCCGACTGAAAAAACTCCGGCTGTACTCAGTGGCATATCGCATACTCAGAGGTGATCTCCGCCTGACTGACAAAGCCATGTCCAACTCAGAATTAATGGACATGGTCCACCTAAAGAAATCCAAGTCACTGTGAGCCATGCGCTCTAGTGAGCTAAACCTCACCACAACAATAACTAGAACATGCTGGAGGGATACATTCCTGTCAAAGAGACTCCCCAAGCTTTGGAACAAAATTCCAAACTACATTAGGCAGAACCCCTCACTAACACTCTTCAAGAGAATCCTTGACAACTGGATGGGTAACAGAAAATACACCCCTGAGATCACTTCATTGGCTCTGCTTGACAGAGGATCAGTTAATTAATCAATGGGGTGGCGAAAGCCGACACACTCTGGCTAGGCTTATAAATGCCCTTGGGCAGATAGCCTAGTACCTACCTATGAACTTATGACCCTGTGAACCCCACACATGTATTGTTGACAAACTCAAGTAGTCAGGATTAAACCATTATGTCACCCAATGGCTAGCTAGCTGGCTCACAGACAGGACTCAGGAAGTTTGAATTGAGGTGCCCACCTCTACAAAGAGGCCAGTCCCTGAGGGATTGGTCCTGGGACTGCTGTTTTTTGGCATTTACTTCTCTGAAGTCGAGGCTAAAGTCAAGAGCCTCTGGCTGACTAAATCTTCAGATGATTGCAAATTAGGAGCAGTCATAACATCCCCACCAATACTTGGGTTCTCCAGGAAGGGCTGACACAGACAACTTGTGTCAAAGCCATAGACTAAAACTAAATACTAAGAAATGCAGAACAGTATACTTTGGGAAGTCATCCATCTGTAGTAACTATCATATTAACACCTCTAACAGTCTAACCAGTAGTCAATGACTTGGAGATGCACATAGACAGCATTCTAGTCTTTGACCATCATTTTTCTACAGTAGTAAGGAAATTATTCTATGTGTGCAACTTATAAACAAAGGTATATCATCTAGGTCCAAGGAGGTCATGGTTCCACTGTATTCATCATTCAGCAGATGTAACTTTGAGTACAATACCGTCTTTGTTATGTACCTAACCAAGCATATCCAACAATTGGAATGTACACAGAGGTTCCTCACTAAAATAATACAGGTCATAAGTAACTTGTCCTGACTGCCAAAACCCTCTGTCCTTGTATTCTGTTTCCTACAGGCTGCTGAGGGGAGAGCTATGCCTGGCATACAAGGCATTGTCAGACCCCACCCTGGTGGACCTCCTAATTATCCATAAAACTGATGGCACCAGAATTACCCATTCTAAAGATGTAAACCTTACCTGTGATATAAATATAGGACCTGCTGGAGAGACAGGTATGTATCCCAGAGACTACCCCTTCTCTGGAACAGGCTCCCAGTCCATGTGAAGCAGAGTTCCTCCTTATCCCAATTCAAGTGTAACTTTGACAATTGGATGGGGAAAATTCATCCCTGGTTTGGCACCTATGTCACTAATGGATACAGGCAGCTGTAAATCATTCATCTCCCAGGCCCCTGCTTGTAAATGTTTAATCTCCCAAGCCCCTACTTACACTTATTTAGTATTATCTTTCATTGTGGCTGATCTTTGTAGTGCTATTTAAGTTTTGAGAATACTTGTATATTTATTTGGTGACACTGCATAGTTCATTCCTAATAGCCTTGCTCCTGGTCAAACTACCATTTGTATTAATATAATATTACACATTAAAACTGGTCACCCTTTGTTAAGGGCCTTAAAGTAGCTGTCAAGGGGTTCTGGTGGCAGTGAAAACTACCTTATAGTCTGAGCAAGAGGGGGCATAGCTAGTAAACCTGTGCCAGCCTTTCCCAGGTGTGTGTGTGTGTGTGTGTGTGTGTGTGTGTGTGTGTGTGTGTGTGTGTTTGCAAATCAAAATCTCCATGAGTGTGTGTGTCGGCTACTTGGGCAGGGACACAAAGCACTGGCTGGACAGAGCGAGTGTTGGAGGACTTGGCTTGGAACCCTGGCTAAGGACTCAACTCTATAGTTGTGCCAGTGGGGAGTCTTATTGGGGATCTGGAGAAAGAGAGAGAAACCAGCCCCAGACAGACTGTGGTCTCTGTGTGCTTTTGAGGGACACTGCACTTGATGCAGACAGCTTCATCTGGAAATACTGTATGTGCACCTTGCTACCCACCCAGTGATTGTTCCTCCACTGTCACCAGTGGTGAGGATTGAGGCTCCTTGATTACTGGTCCAGTGGTGGGTTGTCACATTTGGCTGGCAGTGGTGGGATCAGCACATCACATATTGGGATTCAGTGGTGCCTGTAAACAGTGGTCGTGTTTGTACTCTCAAGCAGCCACAGGGTAGACATTCAGAGTTTCATATCACAATAGTTTTATTTATTTTTTTTGTTAGCTTATTTAGTCAGGGAGAGCAGGCAAGGATGTCAGCAGAGGATTATGGCAAGCTGACAAGGAGCCAGTTGGCTGAGATGTGCCAGGCCAAATGACTGGTGCATGCCAACCTGACTAAAGCAGAAATGATTGCAGCCTTAGTCATAGCTGCATTACAGACCAGCAACCAGGAGGACAACCAAACCTGCTCTGTTGATCTACCTTGTTGATGTACAACTCTCAGAAAATGGACAGTCAACTTTGCCTAAGAGGACTTAAAAATCCATCTGGAGTTAGACTTGCACTGGAGATCAAACAGTTGGAACTAGAATCAGCAGAGAGACTGTGGCATTTGGAGGCTGAAGAAAAGGAGAAACAGATGACATTAGAATTAGCAGAGAGACTGAAAAAAATGAGAGTTAGAGGCAACATGAAAAGGAGATGCTGACTCTTCACCAGGGTCATAGAGGCAATGAGGAAGGGAATAACCAAACCCCAGAAGCAGTAAAGGTTAATAAATGTCTTCCACAATTTACAAAGGGTGATAATTTTGATAGTTTTATTCATATGTTTGAAAGGGTATGCAAACAGTATAATGTTGACCAAGGGCTCTGGGTATGGTTCCTGATCCCCCACTTACTCCATGGCAAAGTTGTAACCGCTGTTTCTGTATTGTCTGACACTGATTGCTTAAATTATAATACAATAAAGAAATGTTTATTAGAGTGTTTTAAGTTAACACCTGAACCTTATAGAAAAAAAGTTTTGTGAGCATAGACGCAAAGCAGATGAAATTGTGTGTGATTATACTGCTGAGTTAAGCATTTATTTTTATAGGTGGGTGAGTGGGTGTCAGGTCACCACTTTTGAAGGGCTGGCAGAGCTTTTGGTGAGGGAACAAACCCTTAGCACGTTGCCTGAGGACAAGAGAATCTTGTTGGCAAATAAAGAATGGAACACTGCAGATGAGTTGGGGAAAAAGGGAGACCTATACCTAGCAAGCAGGGCATCACTGCACAGGAAAGGGATACCCAGTGTTGCACATGGGTGTAATGGAACCCATGGTGGGAAGCCTGAACTGCTCTCAAAGAGAGAGGTGAGACAGACTCAGCTCTCAGACCTTACATTACAAGCTTTGAGGGAGGTAGCCAGGGAGGCACCTGATTCTCAAGGAAAGGGGGAATCTGTATACTGGGACAAAGGGTTACTGTATAGAGAGTGGACCCTTGAAGGAGGGCTAGAGGGTGAGGTAATATGCCAGTTGGTAGTGCTCAGAGCCTACCGTCTGGCACTTCTAGCCATAGCCCATGACATTCCCTTTGCAGGTCATATGAGCATAACCCATACAAAGAGATGTATTATGCAGAACTTTTACTGGCCTGGGATTTCCAGAGATGTAACAGGGTACTGCAGGACCTGTGAGCAGTGCCAAAACATAGGCAAGGCAGGAGACAAGGTCAAAGCTCCTTTGATGCCTTTGCCTGTGAGTGAGGAGCCATTTCAGAGGCTAGCTAGGAGTACTGTAGGGCCTCTGATTACCCCAAGTTCCACAGGGAAGACGTATATATCATAGTGGTAGTAGATTTTGCTACTAGATACCCTGAGGTGGTGGCTCTGTCCTCCATTGAGGCAGAAAAGGTGGCAAATGCTTTGTTAGAGATTTTCATCATGGTAGATTTCTCAAAAGAAATACCAACTGACAAGAGTTGCCAATTTCATGTCAGACCTGCTTGCTTGTCTGTGGGAGTGCTGTGGGATGAAGCACCTAAAGATCACCCCCTACTACCACCACCAGATTAATGGTCTGATAGAGAGGTTAAACTCTACACTAAAGACCATGCTGCTGGCATTTGCAGACCAGTTTAAGAGGGAGTGAGACAAATATTTGCCCCATCTGTTGTTTGCTTACAGAGAGGTGCCCCAGGAATCCACAGGTTTTTCACCCTTTGAGTTGCTGTATGAGCATAGAGTGAGGGGACCTCTAGATTTGATTCATGATGAGTGGGAGGGTGAGTGTAAATCCCACAAGGAGTCTGTTGTGGCATATGTTCTAAACCTTAGGACAAGCCTCAGGGAACTCATGGGCTTGGCCCATGAGAACCTGGCAGAAGCCCAACAGCAGAAAAAGGAGTGGTATGACAGGAATGCCTAAGCTAGAGAATATGCTGTGGGATAGCAGTTTATTGTTCTCATTCCTGTCAGACACAGTAAGCTGCAGGCAGCGTGGGAGGGACCTTTCAAAGTGGTAAGAAAGGTATGTGATTTTAACTACATGGTAAAGCTGCTAAGCAGGAGGCAGGGGCACAAACTGTACCATGTTAACATTATGAAACCTTAGCATGATAGACAGGCCCTGGTGCTAAGTATTTGCACTAGGAGGCAGGAGGAGTCTTAGGGGGATCTATGGCTATAGGAAGCCAGCCAGCAAAATCCCAAGTTACTGTGTGGGAGCCTAGTGTTGCAGGCATATTATATGACAGTGTAACACTGTAATGGGGTCATCAATGCAAAGACAGCTGGAATCTCAAGACAGGGAATGGGGTAATGTATTCTCAGATAGGCTTATCCCTCTCAAGCATCAAGACTACCTTGAGTCTTTTTTAGGGGGGAAGAAGTGTGATGAAAGGAGATACTGCCAGCAGAGCTAGCTGGAATTTTGTAAATAATTATATGTCCTTTGTGAATATGCTATCTGGAATTTTGTAAATAATTGTGTCCTTTGTGAATATCAACATGATTTATATAAGATGTTTGTGCTACAACTGTATTAGAACTATATGTCATGTGTATATCAAACTGATTTGTACAGACATGTGCGGTGAAAAAGTATTTTGTAAAGTGCTTGTGCTTAAAATGTATCCACAGTGTGTCCTACTGGAAGAGGACAGAAATGTACATGGACTATTGTAACCATTTAAATGTATATGTTAACGGAGGAAACTGTAGGGTTAACTTTATTCCATCAAACTTCAGGAAAATATTGGAAATTAAATTACTTTATAGGCTAGGTCATAAAAGATGGTTTCTTTTAGTTTTCAATCCAGCCAGAGACAGAAAGGCTGTACTAGGGAGCTTTCTGTATTGTCTTTAGAGTGAACTAATTACTAGTCCTGAAAGCATGAAGGAATGCAATTGTTTTATGACTTCCAGCATCTGCCAAAGATTTGAGGTCTGTGTATTTGTACAGGTAGATGCTAAATACTGCCAGCTTCCATCAGTGGGGGGTACAACTGGGAACTAGAAGTCAGATGGCAATAAGTGATGTAATTCTGCAAGCTATTCCAGCAGTAATATTGTATATATTAATTTGAGAAGTTTCTTAGTGAGACAGAACATTCTGCAGCCTGTCTTGGACCTGACAACAACTAGAAGATCCATTCACCACGTCTGCCTTGCTCTATTAGTAAGTTCTTAGGTTATAGTAATTCTCCTGGATTCAGTCAGGAATATGGTGAATCTTAGTTTAGATATTTTTCTTCATTTATATGAGACTGTCCTGCAATGCTGTGTTAAATATTTCCTGTGGTTTTGAACTCTGTTGTCACTGTGAATATATATTTAGTATTGTCTTGTTCTTTTATTATTTATTATTAAATATATTTAAAACTTTTATTGTGGCTGATCTTTGTAGAGTTATTTAAGTTTTGAGAGTACTTGCATATTTATTTGGTGACACTGTGTGGGCCACTCCTAATAGCCCTGTTCTTGATCAAACTACCATTTGTATTAATATTAAACAGTAAAATTGGTTACCCTTTGTTAAGGGCCTGAAAGTATCTGTCAAAGGGTTCTGGTGGCAGTGAAAACTACCTTATAGTCTGGAAAAGAGGGGCCATAGCTAGTAAACCTGTGCCAGGGAAACCATGGTGGGTAGCATAAACTGCCCCAACAGAGCCCACCGGTAACAAGGGAAGCCACTAACTAGTTCAGGTACACGTCCAGGATCAAGGGTTAAATGTTTTAAATGTAACCACTGGGGCAATGTCACATATAGATGTCCACGGAGCAACGTGGGGAACAATAGGTAGGGGAGCCAGCAAGTAGGAATAACAGAATGCCAGCAGTAAGTTGTCTGGAGGCAACAAGGGTACCAAACTACCACAAGAGGTTATATCCTATCGTAGTAGATGGGAAACAGGCTACTGCTAAGAGAGACACAGCCTCTGATCTAACCATTGTGAAGCCTAAGTCACAAGTGATAATTCAATAAAGGTGTTTAAAAAACGTAGACATTTGGACTGCAGGCTAGAGACTGTCTGTACTTTGATATCAGTTTACATATAGGTTCATAGGTTCATAGGTTGGTACTGGGCTATCTGCCCAAAGGCATATATTATCCCAGCCACGTTGTGCAGTATTCATCGCCCCTTTAGTAGTTCCCTAGACCCTTGTACTAGCAGCTAGTACCCTTGGCCCCTATCTAGTAGTGCTGTTGGTGTGATCCCCGGTGTGGACATTCTGTTACCCATCCACTCATCAAGGTTCCTCTTGAAGAGTGATAGTGAGGGGCTCTGTCTTATGTAGATCGGGACCCTGTTCCATAGTAAGGGAAGTCTCTGAAGGAATCTATCCCTCCAGCATGTTCTATTCATTGTTGTGTTGAGGTTTATATCCCTAGAGCATGTAGCTCGAGTAGATTTGGTTTTGCTAAGATGGAGCATGTTCAACAATTCTGGGTTGGACATGGCTCTGTACGTTAGACAGAGATCGCCTCTGAGAAAATGGTATGCAACAGAGAACAGTCTTAGCTTTTTCAATCGTGCTGTATAGGGCAACTGTTTGAGGCCAGTAATCCTCTTGGTTAGGTACCTTTGTGGTCTCTCCAGCTGCTGGAGATGTCTAGCCAGGTACATTCCAATTGGTGCATTGTACTCAATAATGGGTTTGGTGAGGGAAGAGTAGAGGGGCACCATTACATCCTTAGATCTTGATGCGAACCCTTTCGTGATCAGATGGGTCACATAGAAGGATTTTCTAACCACTTTGGCAACATGTTTATCAAAGGAAAGCTGACTATCTACTTGGGTCCCTAGATCCCTTATTTCTTCTTCAGATTTCAGGGGATTACCTCCTATGTTGTAGTTTGCGGTTACTCTGTTTTTTCCAAAGGGGATTACTACGCATTTTTTTGCATTTAGCTTGAGACCATGGCTGTGACACCATGCATCAGTCTCATTTAGGCCCTTCTGGAGGATCTCCATGTCGGCCGGAGACTCTATTATAGCACCCAGTTTGCAGTCGTCCGCAAACTTAGTCAGCCACAGCCCTTCTGTGCTTGCCTGTACTTCTGAGAAGTATATGCCAAACAGGAGGGGCCCCAGGACAGAGCCCTGAGGCACACCACTCGTTACTGGTCTGGATTCAGGCATAGATCCCGCTACTCTTACTTTATGGGATCTGTCTGAGAGCCAGTTTGTGATCCATCTTGTGACGTAAGGGTTTATGCCCAGGCTGGTGAGCTTATCAATAATACCTGAATGGGGAATGGTGTCAAATGCTTTAGCAAGGTCAAGGTAAGCCGTGTGTATCTCCTTTCCCTTATCTATAGCCTGAGTAACTGTCTCAAAGAAATCCACCAGGTTCAGGAGGCATGATCTGCCCTTGACAAAGCCGAACTGTGTGGGGTCCAGCGACTGGAGGTTCCCAATCTCTCCATTTATGAGTTCCATAATGATTCGCTCCATAGCCTTACAGATCAGACTGGTCAGGCTTATTGGTCGGTAGTTCCCAGGGTCAGTTGTGGCCCCACCCTTGTGTAGCGGGACCACCATTGACGTGTGCCATTCTATGGGCACATATCCTGTGGAGAGGCTGAGACTGAACAGGGTATTAAGATGCGGGGTTAATTCCTTTTGGAGCTCACGTATGACACAGCCTGGGACACCATCTGGTCCCATGGAGGCAGTGCTTTTAGCTTTAGATAGAGCCTTGTTAACCAACGTATCAGTAATAACTGGACTTACACAATCCCCTAGAATGGTAATAGGCCTTGTAGGTGGTGGTGGTGGGGGGGGGGGGATTTGCACTGAACCTGTCAGCCAAGATGTTGGCAATGTCAGAAGGGTCAGTGTATTTTGTTCCATTTTGTACTAGCTCAGAACAGACCTGAGCATTGCCATTTAGGTTTTTGATGTAGCCATAGAAGGCCTTATGGTTATCCTTGGCATCCTTGGCAACTTTCTTTTCAAAATTAGCTTTAGTTGACTTGATGAGGGCCCTCAATGTCTTACTAATGCTGATCAGGGATGATTTTTCTACTTGAGATTTGGCCTTTTTTTTGTATAAGTCTCCTCCTTTTATTGTAAAGTTTGCTTATGGCCGGGGTCCACCAGACTGTTTTTTTCTTGCTTGAGGAAGGAGTCTTGGTTTTATTTGGGATAGCACGGTCCATGCAATCCTGAAGATGCATATAGAGTACCTTGGTGTAGGATTCCGCATCCTGGATATCATTATCCTTCTGCAAGGGAATAGTGAAGCTTTCCACTTTGGATGTAAGTAGTTTGAAGTTTGCTTTGGAAAGGTTTTTGACTATGGTTTCTTTGATTGGGGGAGGTGGAGGAGTGAGGATGTCCAGGGTTATCAGTTTGTGGTCAGATCTGACCAAGGAGGGGGTGATAACGGGTGTGGTACAATGGGCACCCATATTTGTGATGATTAAATCCAATATATTGTCCCCTCTAGCGGGGGAGTATACTAGTTGTTCAAGGACATTTGAATGTATAAATTCTATGAATCGCTGAGCATAGGAGTTGGAACATTGGTAGTTTGCCCAGTCTATACCAGGGTAGTTGAAATCACCCAAGATTATGGTGTTGGGTAGGACCTTTATATTTTCCAATGTCTCAAGGAATGCAGAGTGAGCATCTTGGGACATGGTGGGCGATCTATAACCGGCTACGACTTGAAATGTGGTTTTGTCTGCTGATAGTTGCACATGGATGATCTCTGGGGCATCATGCTGTGCTACTAACCTGGAGATATGGAATACAAAGTGAAAGGGATAGGGGAATCATGCGTAAAAGACCTTCTCTGGCAGAGTTTTTAGTTGAATATAGAAAATAAGCTGCTGTTATAAAAAGGAATAATTAGTAGGGCATATGAAATATGGCATAATAACCATAACATCAGTCAAAGGAGGTTCAGAAAGATTTGGAAGAGGGACTGGAAAAGCAATTTACAAGATAACAATGGGTGGACGTGTATGGCAACAAAGTCCATGGTTAAGGATTTTTATTTGGAAGTGTCTGTATACGTATTTTTATATCTCAAGCAGGCTTCAAATAATTCTTCAGGTAGATAGCAAATGTTGGCGGTGTGATGGGGAAGAAAGAGGTAACTGGGAACATATGTTTAGGGAGTATAATGAGTTGTCAAATTTAGAAAATTCCCTACACAGAACTCTGTCAGAAATATTAGGTAAGCAAATGGCTATAGCTTAGGAAATTATTCTTTTGAGCTGGAACACAGGATCTTAATTGTGTAGACATAGTAAGGCCTTGTAAAATTTAATTATGTTGACTGCCAAAAAAGCAATTAACAGAAAATAGAAATCAAACCAGCTGTATTTGAAATACTGAATAATTGAAAAGAGATAAAAGAAATGGAAGCAATCGAAAAGAGAAGGGGCAAATTACATAGTAATAAATTGAAATTGTGGGAACAGCACATGGAAAATAATGTTCAGGAGGAGACGGGTGAGTTGCATGGCTAGTCTTGAAAGGGCCCTAAGGTCGATAGACTAGTATATACCCATAAATTTATAAGGAGTACGTTTTAAGTGAAGACAAGAATGGACAATTTATGTAATGGACTGATGATAGTTATAAAAAAAAGGAAACGTGATATATAATGTATATAAATGGGAAAATGTCAATATGTTTTTTCTTTGATATTAAGTTACATTTGCCTGTTCTTAAGCAATAATTTAATAAAAAACTCTAACTTTACTCTAGCCATTTAGTCCATTTGTATTCCATGAAATTATTTTCATTCCTCTCTAGTTTAACTTTTTTAACCTTCTTCTTTTCATTATGCTACAGTGTACCCATGTAACAAAAACTATTATTATATGATTCTTAATTTCCCATAATTATACCAAATACTGAAACATTTAAAATAGCCAAAACTTTGCAAAAAACTATACGCAGTCTATACATGCATGTATAATTTCTCTAATTTCCTTTCTTCCAGGCTGAACTGCATCTATTCTGGTGCTTTCTTGTCCCTGGATTCAGCAAGCCCTGCACGATGTGCAGGACTAGTGCAGGAGCTCCAGCAGGCAATATGTCTGCCATGCGATCCAGGAATAAGCTGCAGGGACGTGCACATGCCCTCCTGCACGGAATCAGCTCATGTATGCAAATTACCCCATTTGCAGGTGAAATCCATACAAATGAGGTGAATTTGCAATCCAGGAAGCTGGCAGCCGGCTATACAGGACTAGTGTAATCTGCAGAAATGTACTCTGTTAGTAACCGAGTACATTTCTGCAAACTACAAAACGGAGCCATGACAGCTCCAAATAAAGGTTGGATATTATGTTGAAAGCACGCCAGTGGTCAAATATATGCCCATTGCCATGGAATTCAGTTGCAAAAAAAAATTAACTTTTATTTTTTTTAGCCAATTTCGTCTGTTTAAGCATAGGACAGTGGCGCGCAAATGGGATCGGGCAAAAAAATAAATAAATAAAATAAGCATTCTAATCAAAATCACTATTTTGCCATTATACTCAATGGCAGGCAGAAGACAACATGGCCAGTGAATAGTGGTTGCTAAGGGGGAAGGCTCAGTGTGGGACCTATAACTATGCATCAGCAGGCAATTCTATGTAAATGAGGGGAATGATGCTGAATCCCAGATTTCCCTTCAATGATAGTCAACACCCAACAGTGTAAGAGCAGGAATAGCTTGGTGCAAGCCTAGGAGTTAGCTGACATCATAGGGGGATGTGTCAGGCATACTTAAGCGGATTGGAGCCCTGTGGCTCGAGGTTGCCCTTAGCTTAGCAGAGCTAAGCAAGGGTGTGTGTCTGAGGCTGCCAAGCACTCTTTACATTGCCTAAGTGGGTGTGCCCGCCGTACACTGGGTTTTAAAGGGAAAAAAAAGTAAACCAGGAAATAGCAGCTCTGTGCACATTTGAGCACTGTGTTCGCGCGGTGTGCCCCCAGGCTTAAACAGGAAGGCAGTGGGAAGGGACAACAGCAGTAGGAAGGCAATTTAGGAGACCTAGCAAAGCTGGCAGGTGAAATGTATCAGAATCAGCCAATTACACAGGCAGCAGACCAGCCCAGCCCAGAACACTAATATAAACTATGCAAACACCTTTTCCTCTGTTTTTTTCCCACATACTCTACACCACCGGTGTATACAGGCGGGGAACTTTTAACAAACAAAAACAACAAAATGATAGTGGCTGCATTAGGTATCAGACATCAACATGTGGCAGAGGCTGAGGGTGGTGAAGATGTGAATGCTGTCAACCAGCCCACAGTGAGGAGATGGAGAAGGGTGTACAGACCCAGGGTAACCTACCAGGGGCTACATGAGCTGGAGATAGTGGAGCTCTATAGGATGGACAGGGACCTCCTACAGCAAATTGTTGAGCTGTGCCAACCATGCCTGACACACAGAACTAACAGAGGGGAACCCATCCCAATGAATACCAAGGTATGTGTAGGAATATTAGCCACAGGTACCTGCAAAAGGCCAACTGGGGATATCACGAGGATCTCACAGGCATCAGCATCCAGGGTATTCCACCAGTTCCTAGATGCCAAATCAGCACATGCTGGTGAGCACATATATACTCGTGAGGTGTTGACCAGCAATATGTGTCTCTTCCACCAAATAGCAGAATACCCAGAGGTAGTGGGTGCTATAGACTGCACACACATATGCATCAAAGCACCACCTGGTGAGCGGGGTAGGGTCTACATCAGCCGCAAGGGGTTCCCCTCCATCAACTGCCAAGTCATGTGCGATACCCAGGGCATTATAATGAATGTGTGTGCTGGCTTCCCTGGAAGCTATCATGATTCCCACATCTGGCATCTGACGCAGCTGTACCAGAGATTTGTCAATGGGGACATCCCTTACAGTCACCTAGTGGGGGATGCTAGTTATGCACTGGAGCCATGGCTGATGACACCCATCAGAAATGCACAAACACCCGAACAATAACTCCATAATGAGGCACACGCACAGACCAGAATCATAATAGAGCATGTGTTTAGGATGCTCAAGTCACAATTCCGGTGCCTGGACACATCCGGTGAAACCTTGCAGTACTCACCAACTACATGTACCCAGATTGTCATTATATGTCCCATGCTACACAATAAGATCCTTCAGAAACAGCTGCAGCAGGAACAGCATGGGGCAGGGCCACACAGCCCCCCAGCAATGCCAAGGCCTGCACAGGCACAGAGTGACTCAGAGGAGGAACAACCTGAGCCTGCCCCAATAGGCAGATGGAGGTGTGCCCAGTATGCCCTGGCCTTGGCAAAGAGGCAATGCATAGCACATACACTGACACAGTAGGGACCCAGGGAATGACACCTCTCTCTGACTTGCACATAGAGTAAAAGGGATGCCAAACATGACACTACCTGTGCTCAATCATGTATAGGGAGTGTACTATGTGCATCTGACATAGGCAGCCCTCCAGCACCATCCTCAATACTGGCACACCCACAAGGTAAGTCACTCTCCTTACCGATTGCTGACTGGAGTAGTATGTGTTGTTACTTGTATCTATGGTATGGATGTGAGCATGCAAGGGAATCTGGTGGCTGAATGGGATGCCAGCAGATAGTAGACATCTATAGTGACAGCATGAGATCTGTAACAAATACTGGTGTCACCATAATAGCCAGTACTACACATGGTGACAAAACCCACTGCAGGAAATGTACTGGGCCGCATGTGTGTCCGTATGACACACACATGCCAGTCAGGGGGGTTCACATACCCAACAACAGCATCAGCCAGCAAGACAGGTGTAGACAAACACAAACAAAGGCTGTGCTAAGGCCTCTGAATGATGGCTATGGGTAACCTCCCCCCCAGGCCCACACCGACTACATCAGGTCAGGCAGTGGGATGTTAGGTCTGATTGGTAAGAAGTCAGAAACTGATATGTAGGTCAATCAAACCGAAGACCTGTAGTACACTGATATGCCTCTAGTCAGCATGATACGTTAGAATACAGAATGAAATGAAGTACCTGACATACCAGTACAGTCATAGCAAATGTGTACAACTGTCAGATGTGCCCCACCAATCCTATGTAGAAATGTAGAAACAGTTAGGTGTGCCCCCAATCCTGCGTAGAAATGTAGAAACAGTCAGGTGTGCCCCCCAATCCTATGTAGAAATGTAGAAACAGTCAGGTGTGCCCCCCAATCCTATGTAGAAATTTAAAAACAGTCAGGTGTTCCCCCCCAATCCTATGTAGAAATTTAGAAACAGTCAGGTGTGCCCCCCAATCCCATGTAGTAACAGTCAGGAGTGCCCCCCTCTCCAATCCAATGTAGTCATGTAGTAACATGTATGTGTAGGTATAATACCAGTGGAGCACAGATGACCTGAGGTGGCCAAGGTAGCAGGAAAGATAGTAGCAATTGTACAATATGCAGGTATGCGTATGTTAGGTTGGTGTGTGTTTCATATTGTGTGAGAGTGGTCAGTATGTATGCATGTTGAGTTTGACCTGGTGGCCATTGCCTACTACTGCCGATGACAGAGGCAATGTCTCACAACTGCAGTGTCAAAGACAATGCTCCCCAATATAACACATGCTAGCAATAAACCATTGTAAATGTATGGCGGTAATATGTGTCACCATCTGAAAGATGGACAGGGCATGACTGTTGGGCTAGATATACAAGCAGTACACAGGGAAAAGTACCACAGACATATAGTATATAATGTGTAAACATGAAATGGACATACCCTTGGAATTGTACATACAGGTATGATCACATTATCTGGGCTTATAGCAGGGAATACCAATGTCATCTGGCTGAACACTTGCAGATCACAAAGGTGACAGGACTGATGTATTGGGAAACAGCTGATGTCCCTGCACAAGCCAGCATAACTGGAATGCCCCATCCATATCTTCGAGTCAAATGTAAGTAGTGTCCATAGCACACATGCACCCAGCTCACTGAAACCCCACCCACAGGTACCTCTCCGGTCTTATCCCTGCTGTTGGGAATGGGTACAATATGACCACCACCTGTGTATGGCAATAGCAAAAGAATGCAGCATGCAGTGCAGGTGTCCCATGCAGGTGTGTCCCTAGCTGTAAGCAGCACCCTGCCAGTATCCACACCACCTGATCAATACTGATAGAAAGTATTGGCATGAACACCTAGCACACCTACCCTGTCACCCCAGGGGAATATACTGTATGGCAGTCTGGGACTGTAGGACTGACAGAATGCAACGACCTGCTACAGCTAGCCTGCATCACCACCAAATGGCCTACAGGCCTCTGCCAAAGGCCTGCGTCTCATCTGTACTGCCAATGTATGTTATGTCATGGACACCCAAATAACAACATAACACACTCCACATAAGCCATATGCAAGGCCATGAGGACAAACCACAGTAACAGGTCCACCATGTCCCACTGCATGAACTGTGGACCAACACCAAAACACATCTGAGATGAGGTGATAACTATAGGGAAAGTATCAGAGAGTGTATGCATAATGTATGGAAGAGGATAGAATAATAGGGGGGTGGGGGCATGGGCAGCATGGAATGTGCAAAGTCCGACACACAGCCATGTGCACATAGTATCCCTGGCTGCAGACACATAAATGGGTGGCTACAAACCTGACCATACACCACAATAGGGGTAATGTCCTGACATCTGACCCCTGCCTCTGGGTAACCAGTGTGAATCTGTACAGCTGTGAGGTATTGCCACAGCACGATAAGGCCATACTGTCACATTGATGGATGTACAAGTATGGGATCCTCTGCCATCACTGTACCAAGGTACTGAACTGGATACACAAACCCAGCAGCAAGTGTCTGCAGCTCCCCCTCCAGAATGGCATAACTTTCCATGAATAAGTAGGCATTTGCCCACAATAGTGGACACAGCTGCATTCACCCTGTGTTCCCCAGCACATCACTGCAAGCAAAAATGTCCGCCTCACAGTACTTGAGGACATAAAACCTCACAGTGTATAACAGTATACATGTCTGAATATCTTTGCTAACACCAGTACCATGTAGCAGAAGCAACACAGACACACTCACCTACAGTACACACTATCCCTTGCACATTTTGACCCCATATTGCAAACTGATCTACAGATATCCTGCAGAAACAGTTTGCTAGCTGTAGGTGCAGAACACAAAGGTCTGCACTGGAGTACAAACGACCTGGAATGGATACACACATTCAGTACAGAAGGGCATACTGGGCATGCTCACACACTTAGAGAAATTAAGGCAATGTCAGACAACAACATACTGAAAGGTCATACTGGGCATGCTCACATACTTAAACAAATTAAGCCCATGCCTGCTAACAACAGTGGACCATACATATCTGACAGTTGCAGATATTAGTGCATACACTCCTCAGTATGCACCAGGCATGCTTTGCACACACATTGGATAGGAATACACACATATATCCAATGACAACACACTATAATATGCCAAAAGTACACATACATAGATGTGTGGAAGAGAGTGACAGTGACAAAGAGCCTTCCATCATGAGGCCTGTCCCAGCCAGCACACAGCCAAATGGCTACAACCACATGATGTGTAAATGTCACTCACTGTATAAATTAGCCACTGGTATCCCTCAGCATTAAAGAGTCTGTGGTGCTAGTGCTAGCTGTGCAACATGATTGTACAAGGCAGTGGTCATCTAGCAGTTGTATACACGTACCTGCGGAATATAAACCTGCATGTGCCTGAGTGTGGTGTGTCTACCTTTAGATGAATGGGTTATGGCCCATGCACACACACTGCCCTCCCCATAGCCCTACTATGGCAAGCTTGCTGATGTTATTCACTTTGAAATACACATTTGGGAAAGGAGTAGCCCAGTAACCTCCGTGGTGCATCTTATAACTGTGTAATGATGTAGTGTGATAAACTAGTTAGGTAGGAGTTCTAATCCCAGACATGGCAACTGTGTGCATATGTGTGTGTGTGTGTGTGTGTGTGTGTGTGTGTGTGTGTGTGTGTGTGTGTGTGTGTATGTGTGTGTGTGTGTCTGTGTAGGGAGCAATGCTTTTAAGGCTAGTCACTCTCACTACAATTCAAATGCCCTACTTTGGAAAGCCTGTTGATGTCATTCACTTTGAAATACACATTTGGGAAAGGAGTAGCCCAGTAATCTATGTGGTGTGTCCTATAACTGCATAATGCTATAGTGTGATAAGCTAGTTAGGTAGGAGTTCCAATCCCAGATATGGCAACTGTGTGTGTGTGTCTCTGTCTGTGTAGGGAGCAATGCTTTTTAGGCTAGTCACACTCACTACAATTTAAATGCCCTACTTTGGCAAGCCTGCTGATGTCATTCACTTTGAAATACACTTTTGGGAAAGGAGTAGCCCAGTAATCTCCATGGTGCATCCTATAACTGCGTAATGCTGTAGTGTGATAAACTAGTTAGGCAGGAGTTCTAATCCCAAACATGGCAACTGTGTGTGTGTGTGTGTGTGTGTGTGTGTGTGTGTGTGTGTATCAATGCTTTTTAGGCTAGTCACACTCACTACAATTCAAATGCTCTACTTTGGCAAGCCTGTTGATGTCATTCACTTTGAAATACACCTTTGGGAAAGGAGCAGCCCAGTAATCTCTGTGGTGCATCCTCTAACTGTGTAATGCTGTAGTGTGATAAACTAGTTAGGTAGGAGTTCTAATCCCAGACATGGGAACTGTGTATGTGTGTGTGTGTGTGTGTGTGTGTGTGTGTGTGTGTGTGTGTGTGTGTGTAGGGAGCAATGCTTTTTAGGCTAGTCACACTCACTACAATTCACATGTCCTACTTTGGCAAGCCTACTGATGTCATTCATTTTAAAATACACTTTGGGAAAGGAGTAGCCCAGTAATCTTCATGGCGCATCCTATGACTGTGTAATGCTGTAGTGTGATAAACTAGTTAGGTAGGAGTTCTAATCCCAGACATGGCAACTGTGTGTGTGTGTGTGTGTGTGTGTGTGTGTGTGTGTGTGTGTGTGTGTGTGTGTGTGTGTGTGTGTGTGTGTGTGTATGTGTGTGTGTCTCTGTCTGTGTAGGGAGCAATGCTTTTTAGGCTTGTCACACTCACTACAATTCAAATGCCCTACTTTGGCAAGCCTGCTGATGTCATTCACTTTGAAATGCAAGTTTGGGGAAGGAATAGCCCAGTAATCTCTGTGGCATGTCCTATAACTGTGTAATGCTGTAGTGTGATAAACTAGTTAGGTAGGGGTTCTAATCCCAGAAATGGCAACTGTGTGTGTGTGTGTGTGTGTGTGTGTGTGTGTGTGTGTGTGTGTGTGTGTATCTGTCTGTGTAGGGAGCAATGCTTTTTAAACTAGTCACACTCACTGCAATTCAAATGCCCTACTTTGGCAAGCCTGCTGATGTCATTCACTTTGAAATACACCTTTGGGGAAGGAATAGCACAGTAATCCCCATGGTGCATCCTATAACAGCATAATGCTGTTGTGTGATATAGTAGTTTGGTAGGGGTTCTATTTCCAGACATGGCAAGTGTGGATGTTTGTGTGTTTGTCTGTGTAGGATGCAATGCTTTTGAGGCCATTCACAGTCACTACAACCTCCATTGACCTACTTTGGCAAGCCTGCTGATGTCATTCCCAGTGAAATACACCTTTGGGGAAGGAGTACTCCAGTAATCTCTGTGGCATGTCCTATAACAGCGTAATGCTGTAGTGTGATATAGTAGTTTGGTAGGGGTTCTATTCCCAGACATGGCAAATGTGGATGTTTGTGTGTGTGTTTCTTTGTCTGTGTAGGGTGCAATGCTTTTGAGGCCATTCACAATCACTACAACCTCCATTGACCTACTTTGGAAAGCCTGCAGATGTCATTCCCAGTGAAATACACCTTTGTGGAAGGAATACTCCAATAATCTCTGTGGTGCGTCCTATATCTGCATAATGCTGTAATGTGATAAACTAGTTAGGTAGGAGTTCTAATCCCAGACATGGCAAGTGTGTGTGTGTGTGTGTGTGTGTGTGTGTGTGTGTGTGTGTGTGTGTGTGTGTGTGTGTGTGTGTGTGTGTGTATGTGTGTGTGTGTGTGTTTATCATTCATATCCTGTGTGGAGGTGGCTGTGAGTGTGTAACAGCTGGACTCATTGTGGAGCAGGTTTTGCAAATCTCTTATATGGTGGCCCTATTATATGTCACAATGTCCACCTTACAAGGATAACAGATGTCAAATAGCTGAGAGGCTGGGGTGCCAATCCATGCCCCTACACGTGACATCAAGGCCCGGCGAACAAAGTAAGCAACCCTTGTATTACCCAGAGAACACTCTCAACATGTCTCATACAGAAACACACTTGCCTAGGCAACAACTGCTATGTTTGTAGTACCTTGCATATTGCCCACAGATAGTATCCATGGTGTAATTGCAGTGGACTACAGAGGGCATGGCACCCTGTCCATCAGTACAATAGGCATGTACTTGCAGACAGTGTGCCTTCACTATGTTCCCCGCTGGATGCCTGAAACAACTGTGGTACCATCAAATGTGGCCCACAAAGGACATACCATGCCTTAAACACATGCCCTGTATGGACAGATGCTACTGACACTAGGGAATACCTGTATCATGCTATCAATGTAGGTGCAGAGTCAACCTGCTGTCCATTACCAGTTCCCACCACATGAGGCCAGGACTGGCACATCCAATGATAACATTCTGTGTACACAATATGGGCCAGACACCCCAGGTACAGTTCCACATGTCACGGTACATGCATGTGGGATGTGTGCACATCCCAGACACCATGCATATCATGGACTAAAGAACACATACATGGCAAGCATCACACAACACTGGCCACACACAATAGTAACCAGGGGACTGGATGATGAATACAATACCCACCTGTGTGGGCCACTCCAGATACTAATGACCATTGTCATGTGGCCTGATGCCAAGGTATACCCTTCACCTTGCCTTGTATAGCCTTCTGGCACAGTCAGCCACCACATACCCGTGAAGCAATATACCCATGCATGTCAGTACTGGCATCCTGTGTCTGTGTGTGTGGTGTGTGATGCTTTTGACCACATTCACACTCACTACAACTCCCATTGGCATACTGATGCATGCTGTCTGATGTCAGACACCTTTACATACCCTTTGCCCATACAACCTTCAGATAACCCTTGTGGTGCATGTGATATCTGCTCATTACTGTATTGTGGCAAACAAACTGGTCAGGAAGTGTATTCCTGACCCTACCAAGTGTGTCAATATGTGTGAGTCCCTGAGTTAGTGTGGCTGTGTTGACGCTGACACCTGTTCATGTGGACAGGCACGTGTACTACACCTGGCATATCGCTACTATATCATTGTTGCAGATGTCACTCACCATCACATATACGTTTGGACAGCTCCTCAACATGTAAGTTATGTGGTGCATAAATAACTGCATAGACATGTGATAGCAATACATAGTCAGGGGTTTGAAACCCTGTACTGGTAGGTGTGTGACACAAACATGCTTAGGTTGTACTCTCCCACCCCCTCCCTGACTTACTTTGTCTCTGTCTGTCTCTCTCACTCCCTTTCTGGTGGATGTGGAGAAGTACATCTGCTTTGCTTAGGCAGCAGCTTGTGTTTTGTAAGTGATGCTCATGATCAGCTGATGGCTTTTGCATGAATTGCAGTCCTCCTCTAGCTGATTGCATGTGGAACAGCTGTGGTAACATTCCCATAGCCAATTGCATGGAAACACACTCCAATATCTAGGAACATCATGTTGGTGTTGGGCCTTTTCATTCACTGTGAGCAGGACCTAGATTTGGTGTTTGGCAAACAGCATCACCGATGGTTTTGGAATTTACCTCTACCAACATACACCATGGAAACAGGCCAACAGACAGGAGGGAAATGTGCCTGACATGACTATAGAATATAAGTGTTGCTATTCTGCATTTGGAGTAATGTCAGTTTAACAGTGTGTGTGTGGATATGGGTGGTCTACATGTTTTAATACCTGTCATGACAATGCTATGTTTTTGAGGAATCTCCCATCCGTAGGGTCATCTGCATACTGGGCAGTGTGTGGAGCCTTTTGTTTTTTGTGTTACTCACAGAACACCTGAGAACTGCAGAAGCATAGTGTGAGGATTGCAGTCAGTAAATGGTGATAGCCATGAGAGTTACTGACTTCATATCCCTCATAGGGCATATATTACAACAAACCCTGGTATGACAGTAAATGTATGAGGTTATCACAGCAACATGCCAATATTGGGGCAGTGTTCATAGCTCCAGCCACAAGTCTGTCAACCTTTGTACATATGTCATGCAGTAAGAGGTGCATATGTTCTGTACACCATTATTTATTGACATCATACCTGATAACAAACCAGTCAGATATCAGACTGCTAGACATGTTATGTATAGTAGGGTTTTTTTCTGAGGCCATAACTTGGCCATTCTGTGGTTGTGTGTGTAGTACTGGGGACTGTCTACTTAGGGTGATTGTCGACAGTATGTGTATTGCGCATACGTAACGTGGGCTGTGCACAGAGTGTGGTAGATGCCATTGTTCTTGGTTCTGTTCTATCTGATGTTACATGCTGCTCCAGTGTATGGTACCCTATTGGCTCACATGTCTGTAGGGCCAGACACGCACGTGTCCCATACCACAGACAGCCATTGGACCACACAGTGCCATGACCCAGAATATGTTGTGTTAGTGTGTGAGTAGCACATATGAGGATGGTGTTTATCATACAATCCATATAGTGTCATATGAAGCTTGTGTACCATATGTGGCTGTGTTTACATTGGTTGTGGGTATGCACTTTCTCACAGGTGTCTGTTACTCTGTGCTGTGACATGCATGTAGAGCCTGCTATAATCACAGGTACATGTGTATTCCCCCATACAAAATGTAGTCCAGTGTTGTGGCAGCCTGCCTGTAGTTTGCACAGTGCTTTGTGACATGCTTAGCAGCCTAGTGTAATTACCCAGTGTGCTGTTACAGCCAGTTATTTGCAAGACATACTGTTGCCAGGCCACCATAACTGTTGTGTCTTTCTGACAAAGCAGTGGGATTCTGTACAGATGTATGTCACTAACTACTGGATAGTATGTGGCCATGTGATCCCTGCACCATCAGATATTATGTGTCAGGACAGACTGGCGTGTGTGCATGCACAAACTATGTGGGCATATGTAGTCCAGTATTTACGTGATATACCCATGTACATGGCTATTAACATCCCCATTGGGAGGCGTGGTCCTCATGTCTCGCATGAAGGGGATATGTGTACACCTCTGGACTGACCACAGAATGCCAGACTGTCCACATATATTGGTCATATCTCTGCTGTAGTCCACAGGATCATTACTGTGCTAGCAGTAGCACTGTACTATGATGTCCTTAGGATGTCTGTCAGTAGCCAGTGGCACACATGTCAAAAGCAGATGTGACCTCCCACACACAACATGTCTGTTAAGACGACCCCTATTACAGTAGCAACAGTCTACATATATACCTGCAATACATACATGATATCCCCTTAGACTAAGAGGTTGGGACTATTGGTGCTGAGGTAGGACTCCACTCCATATTCTGGACATATGGTAAACATATATGCATATATATTTATCCATATATCTATATAGATATATACATATCAACATAAATATATGGATATATTTTATATATATATATATATATATATATATATATATATATATATATATATATATATATATATATATATATATATATATATATGATATATATGTGTGTGTGTGTGTGTGTGTGTGTGTGTGTACAGATATATACATACAAACACTCAAATATATAGATATATACAGCAAAATATGTTTACACTTATACAGATATAGATACATATGCACATATATTTATGGATATCGACATATATATCAACATATATAGGTATATCTGAATAGATATGTATGCACATATAGTTATAGATATCTACATATATATCAACATACATAGGTATATCTGCACACATAGGATGTGCATACCTATATATCTATATATATACATATACATATACATATATATATATATATATATATATACACACACACACACACACACACACACACACACACACACACACACACACACACACACAAAGAGATTTACACATGGCTATATATATATATATATATATATATATATATATATATATATATATATATATAGATAGATATATATGATGCATTATATAGATGTGTAGACAGACATATGTATGAATATATATGTGTATGTACATGTAGACATATATCAACATATGTATATATCCATATTCCTGTCATGTGTAAACATCACGGTTGTGTATACCTTCCCAGATGAATCTCACCATATGTATCTGATATGTGTACATTATGATATAACAACATATGTGATGCAATAGTAATATCAATAACAAGTACTACACAATTGTGGAAGTAAAAGCAATTGTTCAATAGTAATCAATATGTGTATTGACAGATATATTGGAAAAACAGCAACTGTCTTCACAGTGGTCATGGTGTAGTGGTTAACTGTTGTGACTATAGTGTACAGGGTCCTGGGTTCAAGACCTGCAAGGGCTGTTTATTTTGTTGCTGGGCAGAACAAGGGCTGTCAATACAGAATGATTAAGGCAGTTTTGAGCAGCTATAAGCTGGTTTGCACGAAGCTAAGCAGTGCTAAGGTATGGTTAAACGCACGGGCGCTTACACCATGTAGGCTTCGCTTACCAGTGTGCAAATATGCTTATCTGCTTTATTGCAGCAATGCTGACACCTGCTAAGCATGGCTTCACCCTGGTAACTAGTTCTCACCAGCCAGTCTGATAATATAGTAGGGTAATGACATCTGTAATAAGTGTATATAATGCCATGTACAATACATGCATCTATGTGCTGTCATTACAGTAGCAAGGGGTGTGAGTGTCATATTTGGAACACACAAGTATATGAGACCTGTACAGCACTGTTATCCGTGTGAATGTGTTACATACAGGGGTAGTAACCCAGGGTACATGCTGTCACACTGGCATGTAGTGTATCATGGTGGTACTACTATTGACAGTGTTTTCTTAGGCAAGAGTAGAGTGCTAAATGTAGTACTGACAACAAGCACACCTGCAGGCATAGCTGGACTCTGAGGCCTCCCTGTCATGTTCCTGTTGTGTGAGCTGTGTCACAGTATATATCCCCTACTGGAAAATGATCAAACATGTGGAATGTAACTGCAGACTACCATCTGTACAGCACATTAGTGAGGGCTTCCAACATGTAGTAATGGCATACATATTGTTGTCAAACGTCTATCTGTCGACACATTCATCCTACTGCATAGCTACTTGCCAAGCTGATGACTGTCAGTCCCAGTACAGATTTGCAGATGGCACATATTCAGCTGGGATACATACAGGCAACCTATGCTTGATTGACACTGACATGTCTGCCCACCTGTGTAATAACTGGCAAATATAGGAGACAACACCCTGTATGCACCACATGCCACGGGTACCTCCACTACACTACCACAGTAAACAGAACATGCTTGGGTACAGGTCTCCATCACAGACACTAACCATGTGTTGTAATACATGTTGCATACATGTCAACTGGATCACCACAGTGGCCATGTGCAGGAAGCACCCAGAGGATTGGCTGATGCATGTCACTCTCACCCTGAGGGTCACCACAGTGGTGTCTGTCGATAGATTGGCTGCTGGCACATGGCAGGTGGCATGATACCACTGTACACACATCCCCTACACAACCCATCTCTCCATAGACAATAGCCAGGTACACAGCTAAGACCACCTGCAGCGATGCACCCCAGTATTGACATATGTGTACATGTGCATTACTGAGGATAGCAATGTCTGTGTGTTAGTACACCTGTAGTTGGGAATTCCATGAGGGCCTTCACAACCACCACAACACCCATTGCCATAGTCAGTTGTGGCTGCTGCTGTATCAGACATTACATGTACCATGTTATGCTCCTCTCCCTACTGGCTACATGAGCCTTGCAGTACCAGCACAACAGTGTTGTACAAATGGGTTGATAGGCATGGGATACCCACTGAGTTCTGGCAAGTGTGTGTATGTGTGCATGCCTATATATCTGTAGAGTACAGCATTCTGAGGCCACATACTCCTATTACAATACACATTGCCACACAGTAGTACAGATAGTGTTGTTGCTGCCCATAGGTGAGGCATGACAATGCAACACCCTACTATGCCTGTGGCATGTGCATTAGATGCATACCCCTGTAGTACCACTGTTGTGATATACAATGGGTTGTATTGCAGTCATGGACAATGTGTCATGGTGAGTATGTCAGAGTGTCATCATGGATTCCAGGGAGTACAATATCCACTGGGGGATGTGGGTGCTGTGTACACTGTCATTACACCATGGTGCACCCAGTATATGTCCCGTGTACCACTTTATGGTGACCACTGTCACCATCAACCATACAGGTAACTGATACCACAATCCAGCCCAGTTATGCATGTGCTGTGTGCAGCCTACCTGTAACACATTCGACACATGGACAAGTTAGTTAGCACCGATAGGCCCAGGTGCCTCGGATGTGTGTCTGCCTGTTATGTGTCTATTAATATGTATATGATGGTATGTCACGTTATGTATTGTCCATATACAGCCATTACATCCCCCATTACCATACTGTACATGTCTGGGGGTGTTCTGCATGTAAAATGTAAACTGGAACTCACCTCACCCTAAAATACTGTGTGGTGTGTGCAGTGAAATTCACACAGTTCAGTAGCACTACATACCTTGGTAGGGGTCTAGTCCCAGTGTTGCCAAGTAAGAGTGTGTGTGTATGTGGATGGGTCTACATCAGGTTGCAGATTATACACGTCCCAGTGGGTGACCTGTCCATGTGACATAGGCAATAACTGTTATACAAACCAGTGACACATGTTCAACTCTACCCCGGATATGTCACAGCCATGGTGTCACCACAGTGCCATACCCCTTGTGGAATATGACTGCAGACCATCCTCCTGCTAACACATGTACACCTACAACACAAATGGATAATATTATGGAGACCACAATCAACCAGTGTTACTACGAGCTATAATGTATCACTGCTGAATGGCTACACTACCTGACATGTATGTATTAAACATTACTTCTGACAACATGTTACACTGCAGTACATTGGTACACTATAGTACAGTCACCGTGTGCATCAGAACCATATTAGCCTGTCCCTGCATTGATGTTATGGATGACAGGGATGTGGCACAGGTATCATCATATGCACAGGGTGTGTTGTTGGTTTGCCAGAGGCCGAGGGTGGGCCATACATTTGACACCATGTGTGTGGGTGAGGGGTGTAATGAGTTGAACTGGGCATGGTGATGTTTTGTGTGTAGGTATGGGGTTGCCCAAGGTGTGTTTGTATAGTGTGTGGGTATGCATGCACACAGTTCTGCCATGTAGCTGCCCTATGCAGGTGTTTATGGACAGCTGCAGACCATACCTGGCAGGGTGTGCAGTTCACCACCTCAGGCCATGGACACGCAGACTGTGCCTGCCAGGGGTTCCATGGGCATGTCCAGGTACAGGTTTCGATGTGCTACTCTCCCCTGATGATGACAGATGTCTGCTGGAACCAGGTCCCTCCTGGGACTGGCCAGGACCACATGCTCGTGGCCTGATGTGGTGTGGTGTGGACAGCACCCCCCCTGCAGTGCTGGGGCTGGTACTGCCACTATAGGAGCACTGTGGTGTCCTAGCATGTCCACGTTGACTGCCAGTTGTTGGTGTTGCTGGCCTATGTCCACATGGCCATCACCACACTCCTACCATATGTTCAAGCACGGACAAACCACGGTTGATGAGGCCCATCATCTCACCAAACCATCTATCCATGACCTCAGTATGAGCACGGAGGGCACCAGAAAGTTCATGGAAGTTGTCACTTGCAGATGTGACAGCAGTCCTCTGCAGCCTCAGGCCCTGTCTGGTGTACAGTTCCATATGTGCCTGCACCCCCATGACAGCCTGAAACATGCACCTGGTGGTACCAGTTGTGGTGCTTCTGCCAGGGGCATGATGACCAGCGTCCCTATCACGTGCACCCTGGGACATCTGCCTATGTGGTGCCCTGCTGGACATGCAGCTATGCCTGCTGTGACCAGACACAGTCGGCATGGATACCACACTCTCCTGTGCACTGCCACCAACCACCGACTGTCCCTCCACTATGGCCACTGGTGATGGGGTATGTATAGGCACTGAAACTGTATGCAGGGTTGGGGTGGCTAAGAGGGGGATGTCAAATGATGGTGCTCTTTTGGCCCCTGACAACCCCATCTGTGCCTCAACAGTACTATCATCATCTTCGTTGTCTTTATGGACACCAAATTCAGATTGCATGCAGGAGGGACCCTGACCCACCTCGCCACCTGTGGGAGAAAACAAGAAATGCACTTTAAGACCTGTACAGCATTGCATAACAGTACACACACACACACACACACACACACACACACACACACACACACACACACACACACACACACACATACACATTCCACCTTAATACTTACCTGTCCGTGAATTTACAGACAGTCCCATGTGTATTACCATAAGTTCCCCATCCTGGATCACACTTGGTAACATACACTCATTAATACCACTCATTAACTTATCATCCCTCTAAATGCCTAGACAAGTGATCACAACACAAGACCTGTTACTCCATTACCTTCCTGACCTGAGTGGAGTGGTTTTACATGGCCTCACTGCTGTCATTCAGTGTTCATCCTGTGTATGTCTGGACATCATGAGCATGGCCCCTATATGTGAGGGGCTACTATGTTCACTCCATAATGTCACACACTGGAGTGTCATGTGTAAGTATTGCTCAGTACATGCCAGATAAGCTGCTCAATCAACCTATCATGTGACAACTGTAATATATGGATACACTCCCTGGTGTTGTCTAGTAATTCCCCACTGCATCAGTAGTGCTGTATACGTGGGTTGTCGGTCACCTCTCTGCTGAATGGGATATTAAGGGTATACCTGGTGTCTATTTTCCCTCCCAATGCATGTTCCATGCTACAGACCTTATTATACTATCAGCTGTCCTGTGATTACATATCAGACAAGTATTCCTGGTGTGTCGTGTCAGTCCATGTCCATGTACTGCACAATCCCAAAGGGAAGTACTGCTGTATGAACAACCCCACAATAACACATGCATACATGGACACCCACACAAACACACACACACATGCACACGCACATCCTACATGCATCAACCTCCCTCCACTTCACCAGAGTGAACCTACAGACAAAATAACCACACACACACACACACACACACACACACACACACACACACACACACACACACACACAAACACGTGAGGTTGCACAAAGATAGTACACACAGTCCTCCCATTACCCATCTGTCAACATGCATAACATATGGTACACAACAGCATGCAGTGCAGCTATAGTCAATCCATGCTAGCAACAGTATACATGTGTGTGATGCATAGGGTGTGTTAGTAGGTGATGCCCCGTCCCCTGGATACCACTGCACCCATGTACACAGTATTGCTGTGCACCTGTTCTGTAGCCTGCCATGCACTGTGCACCAAACCTCACAGGTATTCAACCCATTGCTGAATGTGTAGTACTGTGTCAGTTATGTCAGCTCTAATGCTCACAGCCTCTATGTTTTTCAGCAACACATACCTGGGTGATATGTAGACAGATGTCATTTGTGAATGCCTGATGTCTGGTTTACAGATCTCAACATCAGCGGACCATGTATGACCAATCCAATACTTTTACACTGACAACCATCAGGCCATACCGTGGCTATGGGGAGTGTACACACCCTTATTGATATGACACACCATTCCTTGATCTGCCATGGGACCACATCACTGCATATATTAACAGTAGATGAGCCTGATATGTGACATATCTCCTGTACATTTACATACAGTGTCTACTAAATGTGTTAGGTGTGTGAATGCTGACCCCGATGCATACACTCCGTGTGTGCATATGTGTGCACACCCTTATCATGATGGTTTATTGCACCTAAAAAAAAAATCTGTTTTTACTGTATTTGTGTTTCCTCATACTTTGTTTTGCTTTTGCCTCTTCTTAAAAGTACTCAATTTTATTGATTCTGCTGCACATATTACTGCTTGGTAGTAGCCTGATTAAATTGTAACTGTTATTCTAAGTCATTTGGTTTAAGCACTTGGGCTTCATACCAGTTGTTTTACATTAAGAAAGTTTGTGGTTTGCACTGTTGTGGCAGGACATGTAGCTTATATCCTTCTAAGCTGGGAATTGCTGATTGAAAGCTCAGTGTCTGCTATTCTAAAAGTGTATTAGTTCTGGTTTAAGCACTCGGGCTTCAGGCCAGTTATTCTACATTAAGACGGTTTGTGGTCTGCACTCTTGGAGGAGAGGCTGGATTCTGCCCGTCTGAGCTGGGAATTTCTGGTCACAGGCTTATTGTGCCTGCGTATTCGAACTGTTTCTTTCTGAAATTGGTGCGCCTTTTTGCTGTAGCAAAGGATCAGATTCAGGCTTGCTGAATCTAGCTTTATTTGTATAACTTGAGCACTGATCCAGGATATCTTTTTTGGAGAAGGTTCCCCTGCACCCTAGTAGTGGGAGTGTGCAGTTAGAACTTGTCTGATTGAAGACTGCTGGAACAGGGCTCAGTTTTGATTTTTTTTCTGGTTAATTGGGTAACTTGTTTAAATCAGATTGTTCGTTTTATATATATATATATATATATATATATATATATATATATATATATATATATATATAAATAAATTGCACTTTATTCATCTGCTTTTACTGTATTTGTGTTTCTTCCTGCTTTATTACTAGGGGCATTGACTACAACTCTGAACTGAGATATATAACAATAAGCATCTTTTTATGTGCATTTAAAGTGTTTTTTATTGTATCTGCTTTATTTTCTGAAAAAAAAAGAATATATATATATATATATATATATATATATATATATATATATATATATATATATATATATATATATATATATATATATATATATATATATATATATATATATATATATATATATATACTTGTTTCCCACCTTTCTAAGCTAGTATAGTCCAGTTTTCAGGTTTGTGCTGAATTCAGGGCTGTGTTACAAATCTCTGTGTTTGCCCATACCTTACTTGGATAGAAGGAAGTTTCTCTGTTCACCTGTGAGAGAGGGGAACTTTGAGCAGCCTATCTGTCCCTGGAGGAGTGGTTTCATCTCAGAAAGTAGTAGTTTATTGGCCATTTTGGGCTGATTTCTATCTCTTTCATTTCCCTGCTATAAAAACTGCATTTGCCCGGTTTTGAGCATCAGGCAGCGCCGGTTAGCTAGGGTATAACTATTCCCGGCTCCTCAAAGCCTCCTCTTCAATTTTTCCCTTGGAACTAGACAAACTTTCAACTTAAGCACTCAAGCCATTCATTTCTCAGCCCGGCACTTGCTCAAAACTCATAGCAAGCACTTATAAACCCTAGCACTACAGAAAGACAAGGCTTTCTAGTCGACCTTACCAGCCATTCAGTAAAACAGTTTACTCTACCTATCCAGGCATGTCCAAAGGGCAGTTTCATGTGTACTCGCCAGTCCAACTGGTGAATCTGGGCATTTTGAGGCAGTGTTACAACTGCCTCATGTACACAGACAACCCTCTCCTCCTACCACCAAACACTAATACATGCGAGAGATGCAATTATACAGCCAAACTGGAGGCTAAGCTCTCTCAACCCAAGACTGGATCAGACAGTCAAGAGGAGAAGGGAAATACTGGCATCACACCACCACTCTCACATAGACCCATTAAACCAGCACTGGCAAAAAACACATGTAAATACATGAAAACATACTTGGAGGCTCTAAATAAAAATCTGCAAAAGCAACAGAGCCCTCCAAAGCAGACATCCAAGCAACCTCCACCCTCCAACACAAACCATGAAACACATACTTCACAAAACTACTGTGCTACGCAGTCACAGCTCTCAAGGCAAAATAACATTGGTTGGGAGGGTGGCCTAATGGTTAAGGTGTTTGTCTTACAAACACAAAGTGCAGGGTTTGAGTCTCACAAGGGATAATTGGCTAGGCTTAAAATGGCTCGCAAGGGCAGTTAGCTTAGTACTAACCTATGAAACTATGAAAAAAAACATACCTAGCATACTAGTAATAGGTGATTCTATAGTCAGGCACACTGACATCCCCCACTCACTAGGCTGAATAAGAAGAAGGTTACTGTTAGCTGCCTGTCAGGTGCCAGGATCCGTCACATAACACAAGCACTCAGGTCACTCCAGAAGTACAAATAAAACTCTGTCATTGTCCATGTTGGTGTGAATGACCTATGCCATACCTACCTGGGCTACATGAAAAGAGACATGGAAGAGCTCTCTGATCACGTATCCCAGGCCAGTATGACCCTGACCCTGAGTAGCATCCTGCCCTCACCAAGAATGATACCACTGTATAAAAAAAAATATCAATTTCAACAATTGGCTAAGTTTCTGGTGTCATTCAAAGGGATTCCAGTGTCTGTTTGCCTGGGATGACATGCTCGACAAGCCATGCTGCTTCACTAGAGATGGCTTGCACCTGTCACCCTTAGGCTTTCAAATACTGGCCAAGGCTCTTGCATAGTGCCTTTTTTAGGCAAGGTTCAAAAGACAAACCCACCACCATAAATAGCACAAGTAACAAAAATTTGAGGGTAATACTACTCAATGCCAGAAGTCTAAACCTCAAAATGCATGCACTCGAGGCACTCCTCAGTATAGAGAAAATCGATATATGTGCAGTAACAGAAACCTGGTTTAAGGCTCCAGAGAGCACCCCAGCACTACCAGGCTACAACTCATACCATACATTTCGGCCACAGAACCTGGACCGAAATACAAAAGGTGGGGGAGTATCCATATTCATCATGGATACCCACACCTCCAGGTTAGTGGCACAGCACGATGCTTCAGACATTATCCACTTGCAACTAACAACGGGCAAAACTGCAATTCAAATTGTAGCTTGCTACAGATCACCCACCATGTCCCAGGACCCCCATTCTGCATTTCTGGAAACACTGGGTAACATAAAGGCCCTACCAAACACCCTAATATTGGGTGATTTCAACTACCCAAACATTAATTGGGAGAACTACTCAAGTACTAACTCCCTTGCCCAACATTTCCTAGAATTTATAAACTCAAACGCCCTGGAACAACTGGTCAACACTCCCACCAGAGGTGACAACATATTGGACCTGGTCATCACCAACATGGGTGACTGGTGTTCCACACCGGAGGTCAACCCCTCACTGGTTAGATTTGACCATAAACAAATCACTTTGGATATCCACATTCTGCCCCCACCCCTGGACAAGGGAACCACGGTGAAAAACTTTTCAAAAGCAAACTTCACGTTACTTAAGCTGGAGGTGAAAAGTTTCAAAGCCCCCATGCTAAAGGATAACACTGTCCAACCTGCAAAATCCTTTACTAATGCATTCTACGGGCACCTACAACAATGCATAAATCATGCCATCCCAAGCAAAACCAAGACTCACTCCTCCAAGAAAAGGAAACCAGTCTGGTGGACCCCTGCCATAAACAAGCTATACAAGAGAAGGAGGAAACTAGTACAGAAAAGAGTAAAATACCAAGAAGGGAAGACATCCCTGATCAGTATCAGCAAGAAACTACATTCCCTCATAAAATTGTCCAAGGAGAGCTTTGAAAGAAAACTTGCCAAGGACTCCAAAGATAACTACAAGGCATTCTTTAGTTATGTCAAGAATCTAAGTGGCAATGCTCAGATCTGCTCGGAGTTAGTGCAGAATGGCAGAAAATACAGTGAACCAACCGATATTGCCGACATTCTGGCAGACAGGTTCAGTGCAAACTTCACCCCACTCTTACCCCCAAAAGGGCCAATAACTATACCAGAAGAATGTAGAGCCCCTGAATCACAGACACTCAGGTTAAAATAGCCCTATCCAAAGCCAAAAACACAGCATCATTGTGACTGGATGGTGTCCAAGGCTGTGTCCTACACGAGCTCAAAGATGAACTAACCCTCACCTAAACACACTGTTCAAACAGCCTCTGCACAGGCTACATACCCATAGAGTGGTGCACAGCATCTGTTATTCCGCTCCATAAAAGTGGAGCCACAACAGACCCCGGGAACTATTGCCCTATAACCCTGACTAGCTTGGTCTGCAAGGCTATGGAGCACATCATCATGGAACTCATTAACAGAGACACTGGGAACCTCCAAACACTGGACCCTACCCAGTTCGGCTTTGTTAAGAGCAGATCATGCCTCCTAAACCTGGTGGACTTCTTTGAGACAGTTGCCAAGGCTATAGATGAGGGAAAGGTGGTACACACAGCCTGCCTAGACCTCGCAAAGGCCTTCAACACCATTCCCCATTCTGGTATTATAGACAAGCTCACCAGCCTGAACATAAACCCCTGTGTCACAAGATGGGTTACGATTTGGCTCACAGACAAGAACCCACATGGTGATAGTTGCGGGAGCTAGGTCTGACTCTAAACAAGTTACGAGTGACATTCCCCAGGGCTCAGTCCTAGGACCCCTCCTGTTCGGTATATACTTCTCAGAGGTACAGACAAGCACAGGAGGACTATGGCTGACCAAGTTCACAGATGACTGCAAACTAGGGGCTATAATTGACTCACCAGCTGACACAGACATCCTCCAAAAGGGTCTCACTGAGACGGATACCTGGTGTCAAAATCATGGTCTCAAGCTAAATGCCAAAAAGAGCATAGTTATTCCCTTTGGAAATAACAAAGTACCTACAAACTACCACATAGGTGGTAGTCCCCTAAATACGGAAAACATAATAAGGTTTCTGGGGACACAAGTAGATAGCAATCTCTCCTTTGATAATCACATTACCAAAGTGGTTAGAAAATCCTTCTATGTGGCCCACCTAATCACAAAAGGGTTTGCATTCAGATCAAAAGAGGTCATTGTGCCCCTCTACTCATCACTCATCAGACCCATCATAGAGTACAAAGCCCCATTTGGGATGTACCTTACAAGGCACCTGCAACAGCTGGAAAGACCACATTAGTACCTCACCAAGAGGATCACTGGCCTCAAACAAATACCCTATGCAGCAATACTGAAGAAACTCCAGCTGTACTCGGTTGCATACCGCCTGCTCAGAGGTGATTTCTGCCTGACATACAAGGCCATGTCCAACCCAGAATTGATGGACATGCTCCACCTAAAGAAAACCTTATCCCCTCGAGCCACACGCTCTAGGGATCTAAACCTCACCACAACAATAAATAGGATGTGCTAGAGGGATAGATTCCAGTCCCAGAGACTTCCCATGCTTTGGAACAAGATTCCAGTCTACATTAGGCAGAGCTCCTTGCTAGCACTCTTCAAGAGAAACCTTGACGAGTGGATAGGAAACAGAAAGTTTACCCCGGGGATCACTTCAGTGGCTCTGCTGGACAGAGGCACAGGGAACTAATCTAAGGTAGTGGTGAAAGCCAACACATTCTGGCTAGGCTTATAAATGCCTTCGGGCAGATAGCCTAGTACCTACCTATGAACCTATGAACCTATTGTTATGTGTACTACAGCAGTCACTATTCCTGGCAGAGGTATACTAGCATGGGCCATCTGCATATGCCAGTGTATGGTCAGTCTGCCCTACACATGTCCTCCAAATCTGCATGATTGCAAGGTCTACTCTTGTGCACATCCCTTGGTGTTCATACATTGCTGTCACTATTGCTGTGAGGGTAGGGTTACATCTGCCACAGTTCCTGAACCTGACTGTGTGCAGATACAGCCATTCTTAGCATCCTTAGGATCCCTGCTGCAGTGCACTGGTGTGTAATGCTGACACCCCCTCCCCACCTTCAGCCTTTTTGCAGATGCTTGGCAAGTATAGCCTACACATGTGTGTCAGTTTGCAGTGTCCCATACACTAAACACCACGTGTTACAGCCTAGTCCCAGCTAATAATGTGGACCACAGTATTATGTTATACCATAGTGCACATCTGTAACAGTTGCCATTTTAATATTGGTATATACATTGTTGTTGCACTGTATAAGGGTGATGTTTCACACATGTCCCTATGGTAGGCTATGTGTCCCACCATTATGTTAATCCCTGTGGACACATTTCACAATGACAGGATATTAGTTATCTTGCGGGTGTCTGGCATACCCTTCCAATATCGCATCATGGTCACCACTGTGATGCAGTGCATTGAACAGCAATAATACGTGAACATGTACAGCATGCATTATGGGTAGGTGTGTTATATGTGTGCATGGAATATACCATAGCCATTACATGCCTGGTGTATTGGCAAGCATCAACATAAACCATACTCACCATCTACAGGCTGCTTCTTGGTGGTATACTGGAGGGACCTACATAAGAGTGTGAGAGATGCGATGTCAGTGGCCACAGCTGTGGCATTGCTACAGGCTGGGTGCAGTATTACAGTACATCAACACTCCAGGTCCACAATACTACCACTTATGTACATCTGTTTGTTACTGCTATGCAGCAAGAAACTATATATATGACATGTCAGATATGCATGATCTACATGTACAGATGATGATGCATATGCAACAGTGGTCTACTGATGTGCCCTGTGGCCTTACCTACACACCCCTCAGCCAGCGTGTGGGTAGCACCCACCTCTGCAATGGTGTCTGGCAGTTGTTGGCAGTTGGCTGTGCGGACGGGTAGGTGCCACGAGGCTGACGAGGAGCTCTTCAACACATGTCGGGGGGATGGATGGCATGACCCCTCCCTGTTGCAAGGTGATCCCCCCCCGGACTACACACCAATGGGCATATTGCGAAGCAGGTCAGAACAATGATGCCAGACCTGCTCATAACTGTGGTTTTGCAGTCCGGCACCATAGACCCAGTGGACTAGGTCATTCCACAGGGTGGTCTGCTTCTGCTGCTCATGGATGGCCTGGCCAAACAGGACAGGGTACTGCTGGATGAGATAGTTCAGCACTATGTCATTTACAGCCGCTGAATAAGCAGGTAGGCATCCATGTGACATCTTGCCTGAAAGACATAAAGATGGAAACAGGTCTGAGCAACTCATACAGCAAGGTTACCATAGTTCTTAATACACATCTCTGTCACCCCTCCACCATATCAGCAACAACAAACTGTTCAGACAACGCAATATGTATGGCTACAACTTACCTACCAGTGGGACATATATTGTATTGTACCACACTTTGTGCTATTTGTTTGTAGCCATGTTCCCTGTGTGGACACTAGCTTTGCTGGCCTGTTACGGAGTATTCACCTGCATGCCATTGACAGGGCTACTATGGTTCCATATATGCATGTTGCATGTTTGCTATGTGATTGCGGCACATCTGACATTCTGTGTTATTGGGGATATCTATGCATGCTGTTGGACATGTTCCGGGATTGTGTAGACTATTACTACCCACATATGTTCTATAACTGTGACACAATAGCATGTTTAGGGAATATTTGCCAGCAGAATCACCTCTCCAACCTCATCTGGCCATGTTACCAGGCCACATCACATGTGGGACCCACTCTGGGGCCTCCTCATGTACTGGTCCAGCACTACCTTCAGGTGGAACCACCTCAGGGGATGTTGTCCCCCCTGGGGGCACACATAGCCATGATCCTGTCACCCGAGGTCAGGTCCAGGGTCTGTTCCATAGCGGGCTCCACAGTCACATGTGGGATGTGCTACATCACCTTGAGGTACTCTTGAGGCACCCAGCACACATTCACAAAGTCCTCATGCTCAGCCTCCAGGCCAGGCACCTTCAGCGCCATGGACTGCTGTTGTGAGTAGCAATGGGTGGGAGGCTTGTTCCCATTGTTTCCATATGGGGGCCCATGGGGAATCCACATCGCAGACCACACACACCATCCAGGGTGTTTACCCACCACATGTGTCATATACCACCCCTGTAGGCTGTCCTCTATATCTACCAAACCGGACCACCTCCACAAATATACCTGCCATACTTCCCCATATTCCCATTCCCTACTTCACAGATGAGGGCAACGTGGTCCCAAAAAGGGGTTCACATGTAACATACCTGTCCATGTTGCACACACTTACAGCTGTATATATCTGTGTGTATTGCTATGTCTGCTGTTCCCACACACATAGCATGCAGCACTGTGGTGGTAATATAGGGGACATGTATTTACATACATATATGTGTGTGTGTGTTTGCATATATGTAGACATGCATATATATATATATATATATATATATATATATATATATATGTGTGTAGATATATATTATGTTGTATATATGTGTTTATATATATGTCTACATATGGGTATCTGTATATCTGTGAACATACATGATATACATATATATATATATATATATATATATATATATATATACACACACACACACACACACACACACACACACACATATACATACCTATATATGGGGTACATTCTGACATCAGGTCCACAATCTCAAAACTCCTTCCTGCACAGATACACTGTTCTGCCTTGCTACAACACAGACAGGTGCCACATATGGACACAGCATAACATTAGGGGGTATATATAGGGCCAGATTGCAGGTAACCCTACTACACACCTGTGACATTTCAGCATGCTACAATACATGTTAACCTGAGTGTCCTGCAAGTGGTGGGCTCTGGAACCCTCATGTCTATCATTATGGCATTACTTCCACCACCAGCTATTGGCCACAGTAATATATATCCCTTCCATTACACACCAGACACTATATTAGCATACATCTTGTCAGCCGGTGCTGCTCTACACAGTTGACAGGTATGGCCCACTACCCACAGGGACAGACTCTAATGTCCATAGCAGTTGTTCAGCTGAAGATCATTACAACAGCAACACCTGATGGCACATATATATCATTCCACATCATCTACCCCAGTATTATGGACCAAGCACTACAGTCAATTACATGCATATATTCTTCACATACCTGTTGTGGGGATGAGGTCTGTTGTGGATAATATCCTTGTAGGAGGTAATTGTTTTCACTCCTTAGCCTGCTTCCTTTGTTGTCTTTTTTGGTGGTGTTGTTATTCAGGATCTGTTGTATGTTTTCTGTTTGTTTTCTCTTTCACTTTCTTTTTCTGTGTGTGTCTCTCTCTCTCCAGTACATGGATTGAGCTGGCTTTTGTGGGTGATGCACATGATCAGGTGATGGCCTCTGCACCAGTCAGTGTCATCCACTTGCTACCTGCATGCAGCCAGCTGTGTAGTACATCCAATTACCACTGTCATGGCAACCCACTACTATAAATCCCTAGGTCCATTTACCTTTCTTGTATGGCGGACATCCTTCCTGTGTGTGGGCAGCAGTGTTACAGACAGCAGGTAGCAATACCTCTCACAAGAGGACTTGCACACTCAGGCCAGCTACATATTTGTATGAGGTTCCAGAACTACAAGCAGAGAGTGTGAGTACTGTTATTGTATGCATTGTATAGCACCAGTGTTACAGGGTTTGTGTGTACATACTAGTTTAACACAGACTACAGTCTGTCTGCATAGCTCTCATCTGTGTGCCTCTCCACTTGATGGCCAGAGGTGTGTATGTTATGTTTTGCCTGTCTACCACACAGGTCTTGTGTCAGATATATCACTGGCTGTGTGTGTGTGTGTGTGTGTGTGTGTGTGTGTGTGTGTGTGTGTGTGTGTGTGTGTGTGTGTGTGTGTGTGTGTGTGTGTGTGTGTGTGTGTGTGTGTGTGTGTGTGTGTGTGTGTGTGTGTGTGTGTGTGCGTGTGTGTGTGTGTTGAGTGCTATCAGTACATGGCTACATCCATTTGTGTTTCTGACTTCATATTTCTGACTAAGGATATGTTGCAGACTATCCTGTAACACCAGTGACATGCTTAGTGTATGACAACACTGTTTCACATATGGGCCTGTGTTCCAGCCTCTGTCCTCCACCTACATACCAGGCTTTCCCCATATGACATGCTGTCAGGGGTTGTTATGTAGTGGCCTGTGAGTATGTCATGCTGCCACTCCTGCCATCATTCCACTGCTGTTGTGGCCCCCACACATATTGTGGGGTTGGGTCCATATATGTGTGGGCTTCATCTGCACAATACATGTGTGTCCTTATGCAGTCCAGAGGCCAGTGTATGTAACAATGGTATATGGCCCTGTATGTCAGTCTATGGGGGGAAGCACCATAACTAACCTAGGCTGTTACAACATGTGAGGGGTATCAGGGGTAAGCTGCCTTAAGGTATCTGGATATACATTACCATACAATTCACCTTGGGTAAATGTGGGCCTACTGCTTCCTGCCATACAGACTGTTCTGTTTGTCAGTGTGATTGTGATGGTTTCAGTTATGCCTTGTTCATAGGTTCCTTGATTGGTACTAGGCTATCGGCCTTAGGGCCTATACAAGCCTAGCCATAGCAATTCCCTGGCTATTTCTTCCCTCAGTATCTACTTATGTATTTATTTGTTATGTAACAGATACATCCCCTAGGGATTGTGTACAGAGTGTAGATAGAGGCTGCTGGACTATACACCTGCATTACTTACTGTTGATTGATTGTTATCCTGTGGCCCAGTCTGTCTTTACTGTTGCACTACTTGAAGGCCTTGGCCTGGACAGCAACATATGTAATGCTTTCCGGAATACTGTATTAATTTATCTGTTTGACAGTTGCATTAGTCTGTTTATATGTATTTCAGAGTCTAAACAGCTATATGACATGGCATATACAACTGTAATAGTACACAAATAAAGCTTTCTCTTGTATGCAAACCTGTGTGTGGTGTTATATCCTTTGATCTCTCTGTGGGTATATGTTGCAGGCAACAATTGTCTTTTGTATGGGTGGCTCATACAGTGCCCACTTGGTAAGGTGGCAACTGTAGGCATACTGGCTGTTCCGTATGGTGTGCACCCTCTACATATGTATCTTCCTATACATATCTCTGTGTGTTTGTGTAGTTACATATATATATATATATATATATATATCTATGGTTTCACTTCATAATACTGAAATATCAAAACACTGAAAATGAGAAAACTTCATAATATGGAAGCTCAAAATACTGAAAATCAAAATCCTGAAAAACTCAAAATCCTGAATGTCAAAATACTGAAAATAGATAAGATGCATATACTGACTGTAAACAGCAAAAACCGAAATACATTCTTTCAAATATAACATTTTCCTTCATATATAACATTATATATATATATATATATATATATATATATATATATATATATATATATGTATATATTTATTTAGATATAAATATATGTACATACACACACACACACACATATACATCTACATGTATAAATACATTTCTTCTACTGTTGAATGACTGTGCTGGATGATATGTTTGTGAAAACATCAGGGTTATGTATATCTGACATGGGTTAGTGGTAAATCACTTTGGCTATGGTGTGCAGGGTCCTGGGTTTGAGCCTTGCAGAGGTTGTTTATTTTGTTGCTGGACAGAACAAGGGCTGTTGGATACAGAGTGATTAAGGAACTTTTAAGCAGTTGTAAGTGGGTTTGCACGGAGGTAAGCACTGCTAACTTCCAGTTACAGTTTCTTATACTGATTTAGCTTCTCAATTGCTTAACCTGTGTAGGCATTGCTTACCCCTGTGCAAACAAGTTTAAACCCGCTTACTGCTGCTTAAAAGTGTGGTACTTACGTATTATCGCAACCAGAATTTTGCGGCAATACCGGTTGCTTGCCGATCAGGAAATATGGTTGTGAAAGTGGTTGAAATGGAAAACTGTGTTTTCTTTACCAAAACATATTGTTTTCCGGAGTGCTAACAAAACAAAGTACAAGACATATTGTTGTTGTTTCTTCATGCTCTTTACTGGCAGCATGTCGCTTCTTGCAAGGCTGCCAAGTGAACATTCCATTTTTGTGTCAGCCAATGCTATCAAATAACGGTCATGCATTGATTTGGTTATCACAGATGTGTCACTTCTGTACTGTGACTCCTACAAGACAGTATATTGCAATTGCTGAAAATTCCCAAACCACATACAAAAGCAAAAGCAGGCAATAAGCAATAAACATTGTTACAACAGTAAGGAAATCAGAAATGACTTCAGTAGTATTTGTGGCCCAACATGCCACCATCGCGAAACCAAATGAACTCAGTGCTGCCAACTTCTTCCTTGGAAAAGGAACCCTCAAACTTCTGTCAACATAACTCACCCTCACTTTTCAAAAGCATTACTTATGGCAATTTCACACTGCAGTGTTTGTTTTCAAGTATGTCTACACATTTTTAAAAAAGCATTATTTTTCCAAATGTTATTTCCTGTGTCTGTGTTTTCCTTCTGTGAAGGATTCCTTCCTCAAGCTCCAAACACTGCATTCATCAGCAAGGCAGCATCCACGACAGTTAAAGTGTGTGTCTGTAATACATGCAAAACACAAAGAGGATTTCTGGCATTTTTTCTGCTCCTGCAGGTAATCCATAGTTTTTCAAATGCAAAACAGACTTTGATTCGCACCTTACAGTGTTTCATGCAGTTATTTCTATTCAGCTATGGGAATTTCGCAACCGCGAAAATCTGGTTGCAATAATACGTAAGTACCAAAAGTGCTTACTCCCGCTTATTCCTCGCTAATTTCTTTAAAAGAAAAGAAAAAAAGGGTTGATAGGAAAGTGGTGAAAAAGGGGCACAAAGAGGGAAAGACAGTAGGGAAAATAGCTAGGGATGTGCAGGAAGGGTGTAGGGAAGGTCCATAGCTGCCCATTTCTTCTACAGCAACAGCTGTGCATATACCTTTAATTTGGGGATAGATTTGGACACTCAAACCCCTGAGAGAGGGGTGAGGACAACAATTATATGTTGTGAAGCCAGTTAGACCAGATTACATGTGTCCAGTGGACATGTGTGCGAAATGGACAGCTATGTATGGGGCGAGATTATTTATTTTTTTTTTGGGAACAGATTGCCCTTTTTTTTCAGGTGAGAGTAGGATGTTGGAGAGGTATAGTAGGTATATTTGGGGAGGTATGTTGGGCAGGTTAACAGACAAGACAAACAAGATGCATACAGGGGTGGTATATGACACATGTGGGTGGTAAACACCTTGATGGGGAGGGGTGTTGGGAAATCGGAAGCCCATGAGCCCCCTAGTGGAAACAGTTGGACTGAGGTCCCCACCCATGGGCAGTCACCACTGCACCTTCACAGCCCCAAAGGTGGCTGTGCTGGGGCCTGAGTTGGAGAGCCAGGCCGACCCTCTAGTCACAAAACACGGCCTCGAGCTGGCGTAGCAGATCTCCAAACTCCCAGTTGAGCTTGCTATGCACCACAACCCAGACCTGGCGATGGGTGACAGGTTCCTGTCCATGCCCACTCCCAGGAGGGGTGAGCCCCATCCCCTAAGGTGGTTCCACCCGAAGGTGGTGCAGGACCAACGGACGAGGAAGTCCCGGGTTGGGCCCCAGACGTGCTGGTGCCCGGTGCCACGGCCAGCTGAGGTGAGACAGGTGGGTCTGCTGGCAACCGCATTTCCATACGTGCTGTGGTGTTTATGTTTTATCATCATATGTGGGTTAGTAATAGTCAACACATTCCAGGATTAGGTATAACAGCATGCATAGATATTCCCATTAACCCAGACACCAGATATAGAACAGTTGCATAGCAAACAGAACACATGCATATATGGGACCACAGTGGTAATTGCAACAGCATGCAGGTACATTGATGGCACCATGCCACCAATGTGGGAGTATTTCATCATAGCACATGCATAGAAACAGATTTAAATAATTTTTGAACAATAGGACATATGTCCCAACATTACAGTTAAGTCAGCACATACCAATTGAGTTGGGTATTTAGTTTATTGTTGAATATATGGTGTGGGGGGTGAAAGATGACAGTTAACAACTAGTATATTCCTGTAGTTCGCATTACTTTCCTAGTCAGTGCTGTTATCTGTACCTTACAAGTATTAGTACATTACCCTATTGCCTTACTTTGGACAGTGGTATGGCTGTCGACAACTATATACATGAATTGGTTTTACCTGCAGTATATACCTCTTACCTGGTATACCTGTAGATGAATTGTTTGTTAACACTAACTGTTTCTACACATACTTCCTGATATCAGGTTGATGTTATGCACATACCTGTCCATCTCTTTTTGCACAGACTCTGAGCATGTCTTGACCACATGCAGGTGAATCGGGACGTATTTTGACTATTGCCCACTTAAACATTTAGTGAATTACAGTACTCTTATACAGGATTTCCTAGAGAGTTATATTATGTAGCACAGTGTGGGTGACAGTGATGAGTGATACCTTATTATTCAGAGCAACTGCAACACTCACAATGCCATACATTACCAGAGTAAACAGTACCAGTACAGGGTATCAATCTTTTTTTTCTAGGCACAGTGTTTGTATCTGAAAGACCTGTGGGAGCAATGTTTGTTAGCACTACCTGACTGTTGCCACACAAATTACCAGATTCCACATTAGTATTATGCACATACATCTCAACTCTGTTACTGTACACACTCTGGTCACAGCTTGACAACATGGGGGTGTAGATGGGACATACTTGGCTTATTACTCTCATAATATTTTGGGGAGTTGCTAGAGTGACAGGTTTGTGTTCATAGATGTCTGACAATCAGTTGTATTTCTTGTTTGCTGCCTAAACATCTAGGATCATCCCACTGATTTCCCAGAGGGACAGGGTCACAGGCAGCAAATATGGGCCGATATACTGGACATTCTGGACATATCTGTACAGTTGTGGGGTATGATTCTGTATGCAGCCTACTACCACTCCCAGGATTTGGACCATGGCTGTGTCTTCTAAAAATAAAACACTTTCCATCACAATTGTGTGTGCTATATAGATATTGCTGTATATCTCTTATCTGATTTCTGTCTATAATTCTCCTGTGGTTTTTACATTCTGACCTTGTATTACAACACTCTTATGCATGATTTCCTAGACAGTTATATTATGTAGCACAGTGCGGGTGATAGTGATGAGTAAAACTTATTATTCAGAGCAACTGCTTCAGTAACAATGCCGTACAATACCAGAGTAAACAGTTCCAGTACAGGGTATCAATCTTTTATTTCTAGGCACAGTATTCATATCTGACGAACCTGTGGGAGCATTGTTTGTTAGCACTACCTGAATGTTGCCACACAAATTACCAGATTCCACATTAGTATTATGCACATACATCTCACTCTGTTACTGTACACACTTTGGTCACATCTTGACAACATGGGGTGTAGATGGGACATACTTGGCTTATTACTCTCATAACATTTTGGGGAGTTGCTAGAGTGACAGGTTTGGTCTTATAGATGTGTGACAATCAGTTGTATTTCTTGTTTGCTGCATAAACGTCTGGGATCATCCCACTGATTTGCAAGGGGAACAGGGTGACAGGCAGCAGATATGGGCCAATTTACTGGACATTCTAGACATATCTATACAGTTGTGGGGTATGATTCTGTATCTAGCCTACTACCACTCCCAGGATTCAAATCATGGCTGTGTGTGCTAAAAATACAGCAGTTTACGTCTCAGTTGAGTGTGCTATTTGGATTTTGTTGTCTGTCTTTTCACTTTTTTCTGTCTATGTCTTCCTCAGTTGTACTATATGACCTCTTGGGATTACACCAGTCAAATGCAGACATTCCTACACATTTTATTTATGTTGTACAGTGTGGGTAACAGTGCTTAATACAACAGTACTATTACGTGATTGCAAATCTACATTACCATATGATACCAGTGGGTAACAGGGCTTAATACAACAGTACTATTAAGTGATCGCAAATCTACATTACCATATGATACCAGAGTAAACACATGCAGTCCAGCAGTTAGACCTTTATTGTCAGGCTATTATGCTTTTATTTACATACAACCTATATGAGATTCTTCCTGCCATATTCTTTAGTGTATGCAGCACATGCCTTAAACAATACAGGTTTTATACAGGCAATTAACTTACTACTACTTTTAGATTTATTTCCTATGACAGTACATGCAAGAGTATTACTAACTTGCCTCGCGTTGCAACTGCTCCAAGTGACATCCATGGGCCTCTTGGTTCATAGCCCACTCATTTGCCACTGTGAAGGATATAAGAGGAATAGTTAGCCATACCTATCCATAATATACATGTGCTGGCAATTATTATACAGGTAGTGGACTGATGCTTACACACAGCTGGGACCTCCTCTATCTTCCTAGCCTCTTGGAAACACTGATCCAAGAGATCCCTCTTTCGCCGCTTCAGGTCGGCATAGTGATGCCTGACCTGCTCACCAGTTTGGGGTATGCCATTGGCACTGGTGAGGTCACGGGCGAGATGGTTCCAGGCTTCCGCTTTATATTGGGGACCCTGATATTGGCCCTGCAGCAGTCTCTGGTCATGGTCTTTCACAAGGAGTCCTGCCATGACTCTGGACTCCTGGATGCTCCAGCACTGCACCCAAAAGTGCTCACCCTCTCCCATTCCAGACATATTGCCTACAAGGGGAAGCTGCAACCAGTTATGAGATGTATTCCCACTGATTTGGTTTAAATAGGGCCGATTTCCTGCACTTTGCTGTGATTGGACGATTTTGAAAAGGCTAAGCTATGGGCAAACCTGCTTACCTAAGGTTGGCATTGCTTAAAGGGGTATACCAGTGGGCAGACTGAGTTAGCTGGCCTACACATTGCTTACACCTACTAAGCTGGGCTGTGCAATGCTTAGCGTTGCTTAATATTTAAGTTGCATTATATTTACTTTTTGGCATTGATTTATTATTCATTACATGTTATATATGTGTTTGGTATCCAAGCGTTGCTTAATATTTAAGTTGCATTATATTTACTTTTTGGCATTGATTTATTATTCATTACATGTTATATATGTGTTTGGTATCCATGATTCATGTGTACGTATACTGTATGGGGCCTTGTGTTTATTGGAGGATCTCAACACTTTATTACAATGACACCTCACATCTGGGCTTAATGCAGTACTCCAGTTCACATGTTTATGTTATGTAGTAGGTTATACAACATAAAGCTGTATATAGATTCCTTTCACATGTTCAGTTTGAATTCCCTATAGTGAGGATCTGTTTGGTGATACCTCAATCCTATGTACTGCTGTGATGGCTTAATTGTTAACTACTGTGACTATGGTGTACAGGGTCCTGGGTTCAAGACCTGCAAAGGCTGTTTATTTTGATTCTGGCCAGAACAGTGGCTGATGCATACAGAGTGCTTAAGGCACTTTTAAGCAATTGTAAGTTGGTTTGCATGGGTTTGCATGAAGGTAAGCAATGCTAACCTCCAGTTAAAGATGCTTACAGAGAGTTAGCTTCAGTGTTACTTAACCTGTGTGCACATTGCTTACCCCCATGCAAATGGGCTTAAACTCACTTACTACTGCTTAAATTTACCCTTTGCTGTGAAGGAAAGGTTAGTTTGCTTTTATTTTTTGTATTTTGTATATTTTAAATACTGTAGTTTGTTTTCTTTACCTTGTGTTTTACTTGCATTCTGCTTTAACAGCATATTAAAACTTCAAAAGAGACCACACCTCTCTTTCTCTTCTGAGTCAGGCAGAAATTAGAACTGAGTCAGACAGAAATTAGAATTGATCAATTAAGGACTCATTCATAAGATAGAAAGGTCACTTAAGGTTAATCATTTGTTAACTGAGGGGTGGAGCTAGGAACTAAACCTTCTATTTAAGGGGTAAAATAAAACATTTCTGAGCTTTACCAGAAAGGCTCATCCAGACTCTGCTACACTTTGCTGTGAAGGAAAGGTTAGTTTGCTTTTATTTTTTGTATTCTGTATATTTTAAATACTGTAGTTTGTTTTCTTTACCTTGTGTTTTACTTGCATTCTGCTTTAACAGCATATTAAAACTCCAAAAGAGACCACACCTCTCTCTCTCTCTTCTGAGTCAGGCAGAAATTAGAACTGATCAATTAAGGACTCATTCATAAGATAGAAGAGGTCACTTAAGGTTAATCATTTGTTAACTGAGGGGTGGAGCTAGGAACTAAACCTTCTATTTAAGGGGTAAATTAAAACATTTCTGAACTTTACCAGAAAGGCTCATCCAGACTCTGCTACACTTTGCTCTGAAGGAAAGGTTAGTTTGCTTTTATTTTTTGTATTTTGTATATTTTAAATACTGTAGTTTGTTTTCTTTACATTATGTTTTACTTGCATTCTGCTTTAACAGCATGTTAAAACTTCAAAAGAGACCACAGCTCTCTCTCTGTCTTCTGAGTCAGGCAGAATTTTTTTCCTGCCCTCCCACCCAGTCACAGTTGTCTTGTTAAATACCACTGTCTTTCTAGTTGCCTGCCTCTTATGTTAATCTGACCATATATCTCATTTCCTCTCTACTTTCACTGGCTTGTGTGAGTAATCACTAAATCAAAAATCCGTCCCCTTCAACTATTTAAATTTATTGGCCATCCTACTGTATTCCATAGTACTAGAATACAAAAGTGACCACCCCTTTCAACCCATCTTGCTGTTTTAAAAATAGTAACTCTCCACTAAACCTTAACTTTTTAAACAGGTAAAACTTAAGTTACCTACTTTCACGTCTAACTTCTCTAGTGCACACTGCAGTGTGCATTTTTTTTCATCTTACCTTTAAGCATCCCTTTGACTAGCACTTTCTCTAATATCTGCTGGAAAGCACTAGGAAGCCTTAAACTGATACAAACACTCAGCACTCCTTGTTAATAAGGAGAAATTAATAGTAGGCATTAAACAGCCTATAATTGCAAAGTACCTTGCTAAGGTAAGGGAAAACAGCTCCTGTACTTTACAAAAAAAAAAAAAAAAAGCACCAAACCAGGCATGTCCAAGGGTCAGCTTCTGGTGATTTCTCCTGTCCACCTGGTGAATCTGGGCATACTGGGGCAATGCAGCAATTGCCTCATGTACACAGACAACCCTCTCCTCCTACCACCCAACACTACAACCTGTGAGAGATGCACTTACATAGCCAAAATGGAAGCAAAGCTCTCTCCACCCAAGATTGTGCTAGACAGTCAAGAGGAAAAGGTTAACACCCACACTACACCTCAAGCAACACATAGCCCTTCTAAACCCACACCACCAACACCCACATATAGCAACACTAAATCCACATATGCAGAGGCCCTTAACTGTAACCTGCCCAAGCAACAAGGACCTCTGAAGCTGAAACGCAAACAAACACCGATCACAACCAAAGTGTCACATAGTTCACAACACCTGTGTGCCACCCAGCAACAGCCCCTAAGGCAAGACAATGTACCTAACACTTTACTCATAGGTGACTCTATAGTCCGGCACACTGATGTCCCTCTCACCAGGCTGAACAAGGAGAAAATTACAGTCAGCTGCCTGTTGGGTGCCAGGATCCACCACATAACGCATGCACTCAAGTCACTCTACAACAAGTACAAATATGACTCTGTTATTGTCCATGTTGGAGTGAATGACTTGAGACGTACCTCCCTGGACTACATGAAAAGAGACATGGAAGAGCTCTCGGATCATGTGGCCCAGGCAGGTATGACCCTAGCCCTGAGTAGCATCCTGCCTTCGCCCAGAATGATACCACAATATAAGGACAAAATTATTGACTTCAACAATTGGCTAAGCTTCTGGTGTCATTCAAAGGGGATCCAGTATCTGTCTGCCTGGGACGACATGATTGACAGACCACGATGCTTTGCCAGAGATGGTCTGCACCTGTCGCCCCTGGGATTCAGGTTACTGGTTAAGGCTCTTGCCACCCCTATAGTGCCTTTTTTAGGCAAAGTTCAAAGGACAAAACCACCACCCTAACAAGTACAAGCATGCAAAATCTGAAGGTAATGCTACTCAATGCTAGAAGTCTAAACCTCAAAATGCAATGCTAGAAGTCTAAACCTCAAAATGCACTCTCTCGAGGCACTCCTAAAAATGGAGAACATCGATATCTGTGCAGTAATTGAGACCTGGTTCAAGGCTCCAGAGAGCACCCCTGCAATACCAGGCTACAACTCTTACCACACTTTTCAGCCACCAAAGCAGGACCGAAACACTAAAGGTGGAGGACTGTCAATATTCACCAAGGATATTCACACCACCAGGCTAGTTGCCCAACACAATGCGTCTGAAATTCTCCAGGTGCAACTAACACTAGGTAAGACTGCAATCCAAATTGTAGCTTGCTACAGATCCCCCACCATACCCCAAGATTCTCACTACACCTTTCTAAGCATACTGGAAAATATTAAGATACAACCAAACACCCTAATACTGGGTGGTTTTAACTACCCTGCCATTAACTGGGAAAACTACTCATGTACCAACACCTTTGCCCAACGGTTCTTGGAATTCATAAATTCCAATGCCCTGGATCAACTAATCCATAGTCCCACCAGGAGCTCCAATATCCTAGACCTGGTCATTACCAACATGGGAAATCGATGCTCCACACCTATGGTCACCCCCTCGTTAGTCAGGTCTGACCATAAGCTAATCACCCTTAACATCCACATCCCAACCCCCACCCCCCCCAGTAAGGAAACCTCCATAAAAAAACATCTCCAAAGCTGACTTCATGCTACTCAAGTCAGAAGTGACAAACATCATGACACCCATGCAGACGGGAGCTGAAAGTTCAACTGCTGAATCCTACACTAAGGCACTGTACGAGCACATCCACTCATGCATAAAATCGTGCCATCCCAAATAAGACCAAGATGCTCTCATCCAAAAAAAAGAAGCCAATCTGGTGGTCCCCTGCCATAAACAAACTTTACAACAAAAGGAAGAAATTGTTGCAGAAAAGAGGAAAATCCCAGGATGCAAAAAACTTCCTTACAAGCCTCAGTAAGAAACTGAGATCCCTCATAAAATCCTCCAAAGCTAGTTACGAAAATAAAATTGCCAAAGATTCCAAAGACAACCACAAGGCATTCTATAACTATGTCAAGAATCTAAATGGCAATGCTCAGATCTGCTCTGAGTTAAAACAGAATGGCATTAAATATACTGATCCCAAGGATATTGCCAATATCCTGGCAGATCGATTCAGTGCCAACTTCACCCGCCTCTCACCCCCTAAATGGCCCATCTCAATACCGGAAGAGTGCCAAATTCCGGTAATAACGGCCACACAGGTAAAAAAAATGCACTCTCCAAAGCTAAGAATACAGCATCCATGGGACCAGATGACATCCCAGGCTGTGTACTACATGAACTACAATATGAACTGGCACCTCACCTAAGTGTCATGTTTAATCATAGCCTCACCTCAGGTTTCATGCCCACTGAGTGGCGCAGAGCTACAGTTATCCCACTCCACAAGGGGGGATCCACCTTGGATCCCAGAAACTACCGTCCCATCAGTCTGACAAGCCTTATCTGCAAGGCCATGGAGCGTATTATCATGGAACTTATAAACAAAGACATTGGCAACCTTCAAACACTGGACCCCACCCAGTTTGGGTTCGTGAAGAGCCGATCTTGTCTCCTGAACCTGATTGACTTCTTTGAATCAGTCTCCAGAGCCATGGACAAGGGTAAGGTGGTCCACACAGCCTATCTAGACCTTGCCAAGGCCTTTGACACCATCCCCCACTCTGGAATCATAGATAAACTTACTAAGCTGGGCATTAATCCCTACGTCACCCAATGGGTTGCTAACTGGTTACTGATAGAACCCACACTGTAAAAGTATCCGACTCCAAATCCAGCTCCAGACAACTGACAAGTGGAGTACCTCAGGGTTCAGTCCTGGGACCGCTCTTGTTTGGCATCTACTTCTCTGAAGTACAGGCCAACACTAATGGACTCTGGATAACAAAGTTCGCAGATGACTGCAAACTGGGAGCCATTACTGAATCCCCAAATGATGTGGATACTCTACAAAAGGGCCTTACAGAAACAGATGCTTGGTGCCAGAGCCATGGGCTCAAGCTCAATGCCAAGAAATGTATAGTTATCCCCTTTGGGAAAAAACATGTATCCGTGAATTACCATATAGGTGGCAGTACACTAAACACCAAAAGTGTGATAAGAGAGTTAGGGACACAGGTGGACAGTGGTCTCACCTTCGATAACCACATCGCCACAACAGTCAGGAAATCCTTCTATGTGGCACACCTCATCACTAAGGGCTTTTCATCCAGAAAAAAGGAGGTCATTGTCCCACTGTACTCATTCCTTATTAGACCCATTATAGAATACAATGCCCTGTTTGGTATGTACTTCTCAAGACATCTGCAACAACTGGAAAGGCCACAGAAATACCTCACTAAAAGAATCACAGGCCTAAAGCAGATGCCCTATGCTGACCGCCTTAAAAAACTCTAGCTATACTCTGTCGCATATCGTCTACTCAGAGGCGATCTTTGCTTAACATACAAGGTCATGTCACACCCAGAGCTGTTGGACATGCTACACTTAAAGAAATCCCAATCCCTCAGAGCCACACACTCCAGGGATCTAAACCTTGTCATCACAATAAACAAAACATGCTGGAGGGATAGGTTCCTGACCCAGAGACTCCCCAGACTCTGGAATAGATTGCCCATACATGTCAAGCAGAGTGCCTCTTTGGCCCTCTTCAAAAGGAACCTTGACGATTGGATGGGAGAAAGGAAATTCACCCCGGGGATCACGTCAGTCGCCCTGCTAGACAGGGGTCCAGGGAAGTAAATAGTGTGGGAAGAAATAGCCAGGGAATTGTTATGGCTAGGCTTGTATAGGCCCTAGGGCTGATAGCCTAGTACCAACATATGAACCTATGAACCTTACTCCCACTTACTTCTGCTTAATAGTGGTTACACTTGCTTACTAGTGCTTATTCCCACTTACCATCGTACTAATTTAGACAATAATGTGTACTGGTTCTTGGGAAGGTGGTGGATTAGGATACTTTATGCAGTTATTATTCATTACACATTTTACCTTCCATTTGTATCCCTGATTCCTTTGTACATATACTGTATAGGGCAGTTGTGATTATCTATGGACTTTGTAACATTATGACAATGACACCTCACATCTGCATTTAATGCAGTACTCCGGTTCACAAATATATGTTATTTAGTCAGTTATGCAACTAAAAATGTTGGTCATAAAGTGATAAGACATGGAAAATGGAATGTACTGGAGTGGGACTCAAATCGGGAATGACTGCTCATAAGGCAAATGTTGTGCCCATTACACTATTGCTGTACTGCTTCATTTGCATACATCTTGTTTTTATCCTCTTGTGGCATTTAAGCTGCATTAACCGTAGCTAAGCGATGAGCAAACCTGCACACCTATGGTTAAATTTAATCTGTTTCATAAAAAAAATAACATCTTTATATTTGCTAATTTAACTATTGCTCTTGTAAACGTGGGGGGGTGTTGCCGGGGGTATGCGAACACCTATGAGCGGTCTTGCTCATTCTTTTATTAATACTCTGCTGTTCTTCATTGCAGGGGCATGTATATTCTGAGAGCTCTGCTCTCAGGCACTCCCCCTGCACTCGTACATGCTCCGTGTAAGATTAGGAGCTCAGGCAGTGCACCTTCATTAATATGCATGGCGCACTGCCGTCCTGCTCCTAAACGGCCGCTTCTGTGCAGGAGTAAGCTAGTCCAGCACGGAAGGATAGTGAATCCAGGGGTTGGTCTTTTAATTTCATTCTAGTTCTTAAGGTCACTAATGCTCTCTATACTGTGACACCCCCCCCCCCCACCGGTACACCCCTGTCTGTTTCTACTTACTTTGCCATTAAGTGTTTATTAATCATATCATTACAAGTATGTTATCTTATTTCACCCTTCCTTCCACTTTAGACTATGGTAAACATTTTCCAACTCATAATGACAATACTGTTTACCTATACATCTGTGATGTCACTAATCATTTCTGCAGCTTCTGTATCTTTTTCTTTTTTTTTTCTTTTTCCAGGTGAGTATCCAGGCTCTGTAACTGGTATTGAAATGGGCTGTTAAGTGATGCTTCACTTTTCTGCTTTTTTTTTTTTAAATGCACACTCAGTAAGTATTTCTTTACCAGTAATGAAGCTTTCTGTTAATAGCACAAATAAATGGTATTTTCAGTGTTATCAGGTTGACCATTTATGAGAGCAGGAGAAACCATCCTTAATAAGCTAGAGCCTTACTGGAATCAATGTTTTTGTTCCCTTTACTCTTGTATGTACATATCAGGCATACTTTTATCAACCCAAAGAGGAGATGTGGATGATATTTAATAAAGAATTAAAGGAATTTATTTGGCATAGGAAAATAGCAAGAGTTATGTGAAATAGGTAGATTTCCCCCCTTAGGTTAGGGTTACATTACTTGAAGGGGTAATTTGAAGCTACACAGTTATGGTCCATATACATACCTTAAGTAAAATATTATAAATTTAATCAGAAAAGATGATATTGAAACTGAGGTGGGAAGTTTCAGAGACAAATATATATAGTAGGATTTTGGATGCAAGTCCTTAAAAAGAATAGTAACAATCATTTGGAATATTATATTATACTCATACAGTAGTAGAAAGTATTGTGAGAACAAAGCTGGCATGGAATGGAGAAAGGAGATTCCACCAATAGGAATCCTCTGCAAACAGAGTATAGACAATAGGCAAGAAGGGACCCTCATTTGATGGAGAAAAACTGCAAAGGAACAATCGAAAGAGTCTGCAGGGCTGCTAAATAAGCAATAAAATCCAGAAGGTTTAGGATTTTTCACATTTAAGTATTTTAAAGGTATTTTATAGCCCAAGAAAAATTCAGGGGAATTTTTCATTTAGTGGATAGCAAGTGTTGGAGCTGTGATGGGGTATAAAGATGAAATCTGAAATATGTTTATTAGGTATATAAACAGCTGGCAATTTTTAAAAATCCTCTACAGAGTACTTTGACAGAAATGTTGAGGGAGTACATGGTAGTAACAAAGAAAGTTATTTTTTGAGCTGGGAATAGGACCTGAATCGACTACGCACAATAAGGCTTTAACTAGATTTAATGCTACTGACATCACAGCTCAAAAGAATAAATCCTTTAGTTACAGCCATTTGCTTCCCCACTATTTCAAACAGAGTATTCTGCATGCATTTTTTAAAATCTGTCAGCTCATTAAACTTTCAAAAAACATGTTTCCGATTACCTTTTTGTTCCCATGTGTGTGTGTGTGTGTGAATATATATATATATATATATATATATATATATATATATATATATATATATATATATATATATATATATATATATATATATATATATATGTATATATATATATATATATATATATATATATATATATATATATATATATACAGTGTACAGTGATGATGGAAACTGTTATTATGGTTTGTTTTCTTTTCTATTAATGTATGTGAACTCATATTGCAACTTAAAATTAAATTAGGAGATGCAGTATGTGATAAGAGAAATAGCTCCAGGGGGCATAGAAGGTAGGCAGGATGGGCAGACTGCTGGCAGCTAAGGTTAAGTAGAATCACATGCAAATTACTGCACATTGGATACAGTAACTGATATCTATAATAAAAGTTGTGATGGATTAAGGTTCATATTACAGATACATAAAAAGATTTTGGTTTGTTGGTTTCTGGGGACAAGTATCAATGTGGGAAAGCAGCGGCTATGACAAACAGAAATCATGGATATATTTCAAAATGTGTGGAGGAATTCTAGAAATATGGGATTGATTATGCATTTTTATAAAACACTGTTTAGACAACATTTGGAATACTGAGTGTAGTTATGGATGCTCTGTAGAGACAGGAATTAAGGCTGGTGGGAACAGTACAAAGAAGGGTACGTAGATTACTTAAAGTAGTTGCAAAGTAAAATGCATGAACAGAGTATGAGTAATCTGAGGTATATTCACTAAATATGACTAGAGAAAGAAAGGATATGATAGTATTTATTTATTTATTTTATTGCATTTGTTTACCGGGAAAGTCCGCTGGGACTAAAAGAGCCTATTTTCAGTGGAGGCCTGGGGAGAAAGGCTCTGACAAGAACATAGATACACAAAAAAAAATAATCATTAATTGGTAAGGAAGTAGAAACAGTGTTACACATAGTGATTACAGTAATATATACAGAATATATACATAAAAGCAGAAATTTAGTTGGTTTGATTACAGTAATATATACAGAATATATACATAAAAGCAGGAATTTAGTTGGTTGCCAGATGAATTCAACAGAGAGGTATAAACAGAGATATATTAATCAGCATTATTGTACCAGTATCAACAAGTGATGAAAAAATTATAAATATGGAGAAAGTATCATCAGTCACTAGTAGCAAAAGCATAGGAGTTTAGCGTGGGTGTACAATGAGTGGCATGTGAGGAAACATAGATAAAAAAGACAATAAAAAGATGAAGATAGACCACACTTTGCACTGAGAGCACAAATCTTAGACTCTACGTGAGGAAGCATTTTTTAACTGAGATGGTGGTGGTCAAGTAGAATAAGCTTGCTGTGTGGATAGTAAGATGATAAACACTGCTGCATTGTAATGAGGGATAGGATAGGTTTGAAAGGGGAAGAGATGTGCAGGTGGGATAAAAAGAAGTTGTGGGATGGAGTCATCTGCCGTGTGGTAGCTGCATTCATCTGGCACACTTGATACACATCTTTGTCTTCTTTCTGTAATATGTCTCTATTTATGAACATGTGTATGCACTCTTTATGAAAACATGAATCCACCCCCACCCCCCAAAAAAGGAGATCATGATCTAGCAAAAATGGTCTGCTGCTTTCAGGCCACCCAAAGCAATATGTTGAAACTTTATTTGCTACAAGAGAAAGAGAAATATTAGTTGAGGATAGCGATGACTATGATATAAAGTCAACAATCATTTTAGGAGTCTTTTCATAGAACTTCTGAATAACACAGTGCCAGTCCCTGTGGATTACCACTGTATAAGCTTTATTAAGCTACATACTCCCTGGGACTTAAAATATCACTGCGGTGGTGGTGCTGCGGTAGCGTTGCCGCCTCACAGTAAGACGTTGTCCTGTTCGATTCTCAGCTAGAGCATCTTCTGTGTGGAGGCATGCATGAATGGGCGCACCTTTGTTTTAGGTTGTGCGTCAGAGCTGGCAACTCGGCACGTAAAAGTCTACTGCCGATCATTAGCGGACTGGAGTTCCGCTGTGGCGACCCCTAACCGGGAAAAGCCGAAAGACACAACAACTCCCTGGGACTTAAAATGCATTGAGAGAGACACACAAGTGATTCAAGTAATGTCAGTCTTACTTCCGAAATGGTACATGGACTTCAAATGGTGGAAATAAAATCAGTTGCAGTACCGGTCACAATAAATCAAGCATGGTCGCATAAAGTATATGTGTTATTTAATTCAATAATCCAAAACCACATGGAAGGATACCACGAGATGTCTACTGGTTAAGCTTTCCTTGCTGAAGGAAGAGAAAGAAGCCAATAATAGCATAGTTTCAAATATGTCCAGTATAAATACAGATATTACTGGAAACATGAAACAGACACTGTAAACCTTGTATTTCTAGCTGAACAGAGCAAACGTGGCAAGCTTATAACTCAGTAAGTTAAATTTTGAGGAAGTATCAGTGAAGAATACAGGAGCATCTATACCAGAAAAGGACAAGAAGCGGCTATGTGATGGGACTTTGGCATAATGGTCAAGGTGTTTATCTCATAAACAAAAGCTACAGGGTTTGACTCACTTTGAGGGAAATTTGCTAGGCTTAAAATGGCCTAAAAGGTCTGCTAGCTAAGTGCTTATCTATGAACCTATGACAAGTCTATTGAACTGCTCTGAATCATATCATGCACTATAGATGCGTGATATTTATTGCCCAGGTCTAAAAAAGATCACTTGTGGCAAGCACATCTACGTCATTTGCAAATGAACTCAATAAAAATAAAATGACTTTAGATGGAACACCACTGAGGCAGACATTACAGTACTGAAGAGAAAAACTTGCTACACAGCTGTAAATAGTTTAAGGGATCGCGTGAGGCAAAGTTCCCCAGTCTTGCACTTTCTAGCAATAGCACATTTATTTATTTTTTTTTTTGCTTGACACTTGATTATCGGGAAAGTCCGACTGAGTAGAAGATCACTTTCAGTGGAGGCCAGGTGAAAAGAGCTCCAAATTGTTACAAAACATTTTAAGAACAAAAATTTTACAATCTTCAAAAATAAAACAAAAACATATGCAGTTTAAATAATTATGACAAATTAGACATAATGTAAAAAACATTGGTTAAGAATCAATACAAGGTATATGGTAATCATTTAATATTTAGAGAAATTTTAGACAGTTTGAAGAGAAATTAAAGGTAAGTTAGTGTAATACAAATAAAAATTGCAATATGAAGTGAAGGAAAAAGCAGGCTTATGGTATATTTAGAGAAAAAATCAGGGAAGAGAATTAGGTAGTAAGGAAGTAAGTGGAGAAGAGAGAGAAAGGAGGTATAAGGAATGAAAAGGGATATAGGTTATCCTGGTTTTGAGCAAGAACAGAGACAGATTTTAGCTAGGAAGTCTTTCAGAATAGTTTTGAAAGGTGGGAGGGGGGGTATAGACCTCATGGATACAGGTAAGGAGTTCCATACCTTATCAACCTTGTATGAGTATAGACAATACCCAGCACATTTGCTAGGTGTGTAGACAGACAGGAGTTTTTGGTCACCGGATCACAATGACTGACAGAGAACATAGTTGTGCTGAATGTGTTTTAATGCTGCACTGGCAGATAGATGCTGGATAATTTTATAAGTGGTAAGAAGGTGTGTATATGTTAGTTGATATGACAGTTCTAACCAATTTAGGCTTTCAGTGGTGGTTCTGAAAGGGGTATGTGCTGCAAATTTAGCAACTTTGTTATAGCATTGCTCACATTTCAGTTTCTGTGTAGCTTTGAGGTTAGTAAAGATGGGAGCAGCATAAAGAAGAGTCTACAGGAGATAAGTAGTGGAAAGTGCAGTTTTAGTTGCATCAGTAAAAAAGTTTTTGGCTCTGTAAAGCATCCCTAATTTTTGATGACTTTTTTATGCAATTTTGTATATGCAGGTCGAAAGTAAGATTATCATCCACTATCCCCCCAATAGTTTGCTATGAGAAGTGACCTCAATTGTTGTATTATCAAGGGAGAGGACTTTAAATTTAGTTTTAAATGACACATGACAAAATAATTCTCGGTTCAAACAAAAGAACAAATATTTGAGGTAAAAACAGTATGAAAAGGAGATGAAACTGATATAACTTGTTTAGGATTTGAAAACCAAGGAGCATAACACTAATGCAAAGAACTTATTTGAAAAGATAATAAAAGTTGCTGCACATTAAAATATTACACATTTGGCTACAGAACAAAGTACCAAGACTGAAGTCTTGGGGAAGATGAGATGACACATACAAAAAAGGGTGTAGAAAATTGCTACTGAAGTTAGATTAAGGAGAAACAAATACAACATACTGGCTTCCTTATAAAACTGAGAGAAAAGAGATATAAAATACATGCAAAATTCTGACTTGTCAACAAGACTCACAATTGCTGTTAAAAAGTTAGGAAAACAAGTTACAGGAAGAAGACTTACATCAGATAATTGTATAGTTGAAAAATGAGAGAAGTACAAGGTGCCTTCAGGCATAGGAGTCAAAAAATGTAAATACATGCTTTATACAGGCAAGTCAAGAAAGTGTGCAAAGAGTGGGAATCACATGAGATATATCATGTGGAACAAATCAAACACCATTTACCAAGCTGAATTTGAGTTATGATTATATTAGAAAATGTTAAAGTCGAATAACATAATATTAGAGTGGATGTCCATCCGTACTAAAAATAGGCAATTTCAGCAAAAGTTAACCAATAGATATGGCATGATTTAATCTATAGGGAGGTATAATTTGTATAAAACACACAGACACATACTGACACAGACAGACAGACAGATATACATGGTCAAACACACACACACACACACACACACACACACACACACATTTTGCATATATAATAATTTTCAGTGCAACATGTCCTAAATCACTCCATAATATAGTGCTATGATTAATAACATACTAGTATTCTTCACCAATAAAACAAGTTTTGTAGCAATGTAACCGGTTTAACAACTCATGTAGTCACTTGTTTTCTTCAGCTGTTAAGTATGGAAAATGTTGCTGCATCACAAGACTTTTGAGATTTTTAACAAAACCTGGATAGTTGCTTCCCTAAATTCAAATTCACACATATCAATTAACAATAGTTATCAAAACAATAAACATCTAGTACAGCCCATTAGTAAAATATATTGTGCAGGCACAAAAGGAGCATACAAAGCATTCGACAGTAAAGAATACCCAATTCATTTTTCTGAATCTGAGGCATACTTCAGTCTTGTCTGTCTTCCAATGTTCTACATTGTCAGCTGAAATATGCATACTAGCTTTAACTAAACCCTAAGTTTCTGCAGCAGTGTATTACACATTTATAATATTCTCAACATTGCCTATTGACATTATCAAGTAAAGTATTTAGCTGGTATTCAGTGTAATGCAGCAACTAAAATGCATCTACAAAGAAAGTAAACTTATAATGGCCATCACTTTCTGTGGTCAAAGTTGTACACATTTATAGAGTTAGAAAGAGATACAGATGAATGAAACTACTAATATTACCATTACGTGTCATTTGCTTAGCACAACAGTTAAAGCTTACTTCTGTAATTAAACCTAATGATTACAAAACATGATGGAAAACATTGACACTAATGTCACTACTGAATCACTTATCTGATTATAAACATCTATGTAGTTTCAAGATCAGAAAGAAAAGTTCCTTTTAAAGGGGCAAAATGGGCTGGGCCATTCCTTTTGTTGTAATTCCTTAACAGTAAAGTGGTCAATGTAGCCACACTGCCCAGTTAAAAATCTAAAGAAACAATAACACAAACATTGCTTGCTCTAAAGAAAATGACTATAAACAGTAATGATAACATTACTCTACTTTTTACTTGCATCATATCTACTATGATACTATACTGGCCTGAAGCTAGTAAATCTTAAAAATCACTTGCTCACTTGTGTTACGGAAAAACAAGTGATCAGCCAAGACTGCTGTGAATTGTTGTAGGGAGTTTCTCCTTTCCTTAATGTTGTGCAAATGTGGAGTTGGTATATATAATTTTAGAGGTGGTCTTACTACTCACATAAATGATAGAGGAGTCCAACTGCCCCCTTTCCCCGACAAAAAAATCTTGCTTTAAATTGTCCCACTATTTTAAATATAACAGGAAGTTTCTGAGGATTTGCAAGTGATAACAGACTAACTACTTCACTAACTGCCCCAAAAAGTTCTGGAACAAAATTAAACTTTTTACAAAAGGTCCCACATTTAGTTATCGGACCACCTTGGACAGCACCAGTGCAAATACAATTACTTGTCATAAGTTCATAGGTATGTATTTCAGCTGCCATTTGAAACATCCTTCCCTAACCTAAAGGTCTTATTTGCAGATCTAAGTGGACAGCTTCCAACCCTTTCTCAAAACACTGAACCATCCTGCTTAGGAAGCTTCCCTGCTAAGGTAGTCATGTATCCTTTATCCTTATTTTCCTTATGGCCTGCAACACACACCTCTATCATGCTTTCACTTTGTTCCACAGCAATTGCATTTTTATATTACTTTGTAAGAATATAAGATTATCCCTCTGTCTAAAGACTGGTAGATCAACACAGTTCAGACTATGGACTCAGCTCCCTCCTTTCTAATTATCAAAATTACTCAGCTCATTTGCTGCTAACCAGAAGAGGGGCTGGTTTGTGATGAACAGCATTATTTTTGAAATGCCTATAGTATTCTTATAGCTCTGATGACAAACTGCTAGATACAGAAGCCTGGGCAAGGAATATCAATCTATGACTACCTTTCTACATCTACTGAACTCTTCTGATTCCTTGTCTAAAGCATTTCTCATGGAGAAGTTGCCAGATAGAGAATATTTGTTGTAAAACCAAATGGTTCTACTGTTATTTTCATGAAAGGTCATTTAGAGTCAAGGTTAACAGTAAATTCTTCACTGAGTGACCATTCTGCATAGGTATACTCCAGGTTTATTTCTGAGCTACTGATGCCTTTAATGTTTTTTTTAACTTCCCATATGTGTCTTAAATTCTATGCTGTAAGTTACCCAAGCAATCTTGCCTTGTGCATCAGCTCTGTGCAATTTCCTAAGTGAGGGCATGAAGCTTATGCACAGCTTGTCCTGCAGCAGAAACCTGAGTATTCACTACCAAGGCTATAGCCAGGCATACTCTTTGTACTCTACTGAGCACATTTTTTTCTGAGCATCATATCAACTTGACTTTTTTTCAGGTCATATTATGTCTACAACTATCTTTAACAACAGGTACAATATTGCTAATCTAAAAACAATATTTTTAATAGTTTTAGGGGTAACCAGCTGAGAGTGTTACTTGCATTTGTTACATGCTTGGGGTAGGATTTTGAGAGATGTGTCCATTTTTAAGTGATAGGTGTCCAAGGTGGGGGGGGGGGTAGCACTAAGAGTTTGTGAGTACAAAATAGAATTTGCTTGCTACACCATGATTTTATGCTATGCTGTTTGAAATAAATACCAAACTGTGCACAGTGTTTCCAAATTAGAACATAAAATCTCCAGATGCTGAACATATTTAAAAAACTAAACCATTGCCAAGATCCATCAATTTCTCTCTGAAGCAAAAATACATGGTGCAGTCTAAGCTCAATTGATTACTAAGTGTACACACTGCATATATCTCTTAGAACTACACTGGGAAATGTTTTCTAATATTAACTTTAGAATGTACCCTCCATGTCACTACTAATGTTTCTACTGCTAGCACCTATGGACTTTATGTAGTATACACAGTAAATTGATATTTTAACCTGTGTACTGAAACATATAATAATGTAAATGATGTTTACTGTAATGTTTATATGAATTAATGTAAACAATTATAAATAAGTAAAATAAATATTAAACAGAAACTGTAGACTGTTGTTAACTCTACTACACTAGAACACGTTTTGTGTTTCCCTGTCTTGACTTAACTGGCATCAGTCTTCATTAGTAGGCACCTTCTCTGCACAAGAACAATAATTTATAAACTCCTAAACTTGGCTACTACCCCATGCTTGCATTTTCCCTCTCTCTTCACACTCATACTAGAATAATCCTTAGGTATTTATCCAACTACTTGCTAAACTTTATTATCCCCATGCATAAATTCATAAACACTTCTGCAGTATCAAGGCTTTCTCTGTTACCTGACCAAAACTCTGGAGTAGCATTTGATACCACATCAGATAATTTGACTACATCTCAGCTTTTGCTGTAGCCACAAAATAGCACCTCAGATCAGAAGCATAGCTGGTTCAACCAGAACCCTGTGCTGGCATTGTGAGCATGTAAGGTAGCATTAGTTATACAAAGGAATAGAAGGTCAAATAGTGTTGGCTCATTCATGGCGTGAAAGGCTAAGTACATATCTCCATGGAAGAGTCTGTAAGAGACTGAGTACAGAGCAAGGGCTGACAGTCTCTCCTGATAACAAAGATTTTTGAGGCACTGCACTGATCTTTTTAGTTATGAATCTCTGCATTATATTCAATAACAGGTCTGATAAGATGGAAACGCTGTTAAAAATTAGATGCGCCAGATAAAAGGCTTTTCAAACTACTGTGGAGATGTGCTGGTTAAATGATAAAGAATTATTAACAAGCGTGCCTAAATGCCTTACAACAGTGTTTGATTTGAGGAGTGCATCACCTGTATGGTAAGTGAAACTGTTTGTTTACCATAATGAACTATGCTACATTTTTTTACATTTAATTGGAGACCATTATCCTTGCAACAATTGTTAACATGGTGTAACCTTTGTTGCAGCAGTTGTGATTCAGTTGAGCATCAAATAACAACACCCAATTTGCAGTTGTCTGCAAATGTAATTAACCATAGGCCAGGAGTACTGGCCTGAAGATCTGAGAAATAAATGCCAAAGTGGAAAGGGCCCAACACTGAGCCATGTGGTACACCAATGGTAACTCTTTTTGCTTTCAGAAGTGGCACCTGTGACTCTAATTACATGGATTTTGTCAGACATCCAGTTAGCTATCCACTGCACAACATAAGGATTTATATTCAGATTTACAAGTCTATCAATAATGCCTGCGTGAAGAATAGTGTGAAAGGCCTTGGCCTTTGTGTTTGCTTTGGTTGTTCTGATTTTTATGTTGGGAATGACCACCAGACGACTCTATGAACACATAAGGCAATATTTAAACTGTATTAAGAAGAAGGACTTGAACAATGCCTTATACAAGCACACTTTATATTGTCAGAGATATAAAAAAATCCTCTTCTCTGTGATAGAACATATAGAGCAGGGGTATCTTGATATCCGGGGGGGGGACTTTAAACATTATTTAGAACAAAAAGAAGCATTGTGGCAGATTAAACTATGTGGTGATAGGTTACCTGGATTGAACGATATGGTTACTATTACATGTTTCTTAAAAAATAGGAGGGTTTATATTAATTATAACTAAATATTTTTAGGTATTAAATGTTCATGCATTTTTATGAATGAATGGGTGTAGTTAATTTAATTATTGTTATGTTAATTAGTAGGGTAGTGGTGATTGGTTATAGTTTCATAGGTAGGTACTAGACTATTGGCCCTAGGGCCCATATAAGCCTAGCCAAAAAGGTACCCTGGCTTTCGCCACCCAAGAAAATTATTTTCCTGTGCCCCTGTTGAGCAGAGCCACAGAAGTGATCCCTGGGGTGAATTTCCTATCGCCCATCCAGTCGTCAAGATTTTTCTTGAAGAGTGCTAATGAGGAACTTTGTTTGATATAGATAGGTAGTTTGTTCCAGAGTATGGGAAGTCTCTGGGACAGGAATCTATTGCTCCAGCATGTTCTGTTTATTGTGGTGACAAGGTTTAGGTCCCTAGACTGTGTAGCTCAGAGGGATTGGGATTTCTTTAAGTGGAGCATGTCCAACAGCTCTGGGTTTGACATAGCTTTGTATGTTAGGCAGAGATTCCCTCTGAGTAGGCAATATGTGATGAAGTAAAGCTACTGCATTTCCTGTGTTGCACTTATTTTAAAATCGTTTTTTTCTTAAAACTTGCATTTTACCTGTCTCTGGCCTAGCACTCAAGTGTGGGGTCATTTATTGCACTGTTCTAAATTGTTGCTACTTGTGTATCTCTGCTATCTTTAAATAAAACAAAAAAGAACAAAAAAATCTTGCTTTTTTCCCACTTTCTGAAATTTAAAAAAGTTCAGTTACAGATTTGCTGTTTTGAACTGTTTGTAAGTTTCTTGGAGGCCATTGCTTGCTTGGGCTAAAGGGAAGTCTCTGTGTTCATCAGTGGCAGTGGTAAACACTGAACAGCCCGCCTGTCCCTGTGGGAGTGGTTACTGCCTAGAAACTGTAGTTTTATTGGCCATTTTGGGTCAGTTCCAAACTCCTTGATCCCCCTCTCTTAAAACCCGATTGCCTCATGGTTTTGGTGTCTTTTCAAACTTGTTGGCTGTTGGTGAAGCACCCACCAAGAGGAGAAAATGCTGAGAGAAGAAAGGAGCCACTTTTTGACGTTTTAAGTATTTTTTTTTCAGATTATTTGTTAAGATTTCTGCATTGCCGCCTACTTTTTGGCATTTTCCAGCTTGCTAAACTTGATATCTGTATTAGGAACTGTATTTAGAACACATCTAGAGCCTGTTTACTGCATTTTCTGTGTTGCACTTATTTTAAAATCATTTTTTTCTTAAAACTTGCATTTTACCTGTCTCTGGCCTACCACTCAAGTGTGTGGGGTCATTTATTGCACTGTTCTAACTTGTTGTCACTTGTGTATCTCTGCTATCTTTAAACAAAACAAATAAAACAAAAAAATCTTTCTTTTTTCCCACTTTCTGAAATTTAAAAAAGTTCAGTTACAGATTTGCTGTTCTTAACTGTTTGTAAGTTTCTTGGAAGCCATTGCTTGCTTGGTCTAAAGGGAAGTCTCTGTGTTCATCAGTGGCAGTGGTAAACAGTGAACAGCCTGCCTGCCCATGTGGGGGTGGTTACTGCCTAGCAACTGTAGTTTTATTGGCCATTTTGGGTTAATTCCAAACTCCTTGATCCCCCTCTCTTAAAACCCGATTGCCTCATGGTTTTGGCATGTTTTCAGATTTGTTGGCTGTTGGTGAAGCACCCACCAAGAGGAGAAAATGCTGAGAGAAGAAAGGAGCCACTTTTGAGATTTTAAGTATTTTTCTTCAGATTATTTGTTAAGATTTCTGCATTGTCGCCTACTTTTTGGCATTTTCCAGCTTGCTAAACTTGATATCTGTATTAGGAACTGTATTTAGAACACATCTAGAGCCTGTTTACTGCATTTCCTGTGTTGCACTTATTTTAAAATCATTTTTTTCTTAACTTGCATTTTACCTGTCTCTGGAATAGCACTCAAGTGTGGAGTCATTTATTTCACTGTTCTACCTTGTTGCTACTTGTGTATCTCTGCTATCTTTAAACAAAACAAATAAAACAAAAAAAATCTTGCTTTTTTCCCCACTTTCTGAAATTTAAAAAAATGTTCAGTTACAGATTTGCTGTTCTGAACTGTTTGTAAGTTTCTTGGAGGCCATTGCTTGCTTGGGCTAAAGGGAAGCCTCTGTGTTCATCAGTGGCAGTGGTAAACACTGAACATCCTGCCTGCCCCTGTGGGAGTGGTTACTGCCTAGAAACTGTAGTTTTATTGGCCATTTTGGGTCAATTCCAAACTCCTTGATCCCCCTCTCTTAAAACCCAATTGCCTCATGGTTTTGGCATCTTTTCAGACTTGTTGGCTGTTGGTGAAGCACCCACCAAGAGCAGAAAACGCTGAGAGAAGAAAGGAGACACCTTTGAGATTTTAAGTATTTTTTCTTCAGATTATTTGTTAAGATTACTGCATTGCCACCTACTTTTTGGCATTTTCCAACTTGTTAAACTTGATATCTGTATTAGGAACTGTATTTAGAACACATCTAGAGCCTGTTTACTGCATTTCCTGTGTTGCACTTATTTTAAAATAATTTTATTCTTAAAACTTGCATTTTACCTGTCTCTGGCCTAGCACTCAAGTGTGGGGTCATTTATTGCACTGTTCTAACTTGTTGCTACTTATATATATCTGCTATTTTTAAACAAAACAAATAAAACAAAAAAAATCTTGCTTTTTTTCCCACTTTCTGAAATTTAAAAAAGTACAGTAACAGATTTGCTGTTCTGAACTGTTTGTAAGTTTCTGGGAGGCCATTGCTTGCTTGGGCTAAAGGGAAGTCTCTGTGTTCATCAGTGGCAGTGGTAAACACTGAACAGCCTGCCTGCCCATGTGGGAGTGGTTAATGCCTAGAAACTGTAGTTTTATTGGCCATTTTGGGTCAATTCCAAACTCCTTGATCCCCCTCTCTTAAAACCCGATTGCCTCGTGGTTTTGGCATCTTTTCAGACTTGTTGGCTGTTGGTGAAGCACCCACCAAGAGGAGAAAACGCTGATAGAAGAAAAGAGCCACTTCTGAGATTTTAAGTATTTTTTCTTCAGATTATTTGTTAAGATTTCTGCATTGCCGCCTACTTTTTGGCGTTTTCCAGCTTGCTAAACTTGATATCTGTATTAGGAACTGTATTTAGAACACATCTAGAGCCTGTTTACTGCATTTCCTGTGTTGCACTTATTTTAAAATAATTTTATTCTTAAAACTTGCATTTTACCTGTCTCTGGCCTAGCACTCAAGTGTGGGGTCATTTATTGCACTGTTCTAACTTGTTGCTACTTATATATCTCTGCTATTTTTAAACAAAACAAATAAAACAAAAAAAATCTTGCTTTTTTCCCACTTTCTGAAATTTAAAAAAGTACAGTAACAGATTTGCTGTTCTGAACTGTTTGTAAGTTTCTGGGAGGCCATTGCTTGCTTGGGCTAAAGGGACGTCTCTGTGTTCATCAGTGGCAGTGGTAAACACTGAACAGCCTGCCTGCCCATGTGGGAGTGGTTAATGCCTAGAAACTGTAGTTTTATTGGCCATTTTGGGTCAATTCCAAACTCCTTGATCCCCCTCTCTTAAAACCCAATTGCCTCATGGTTTTGGCATCTTTTCAGACTTGTTGGCTGTTGGTGAAGCACCCACCAAGAGGAGAAAACGCTGAGAGAAGAAAGGAGCCACTTTTGACATTTTAAGTATTTTTCTTCAGATTATTTGTTAAGATTTCTGCATTGCCACCTACTTTTGGCATTTTCTAGCTTGCTAAACTTGATATCTGTATTATGAACTGTATTTAGAACACATCTAGAGCCTGTTTACTGCATTTCCTGTGTTGCACTTATTTTAAAATCATTTTTTTCTTAAAACTTGCATTTTACCTGTCTCTGGCTTACCACTCAAGTGTGGGGTCATTTATTGCACTGTTCTAACTTGTTGCTACTTGTGTATCTCTGCTATTTTTAAACAAAACAAATAAAACAAACAAAATCTTGCTTTTTTCCCACTTTCTGAAATTTAAAAAAGTTCAGTTACAGATTTGTTGTTCTGAATTGTTTGTAAGTTTCTTGGAGGCCATTGCTTGCTTGGGCTAAAGGGAAGTCTCTGTGTTCATCAGTGGCAGTGGTAAACACTGAACAGCCTGCCTGCCCCTGTGGGAGTGGTTACTGCCTAGAAACTGTAGTTTTATTAGCCATTTTGGGTCAATTCCAAACTCCTTGATCCCCCTCTCTTAAAACCCAATTGCCTCATGGTTTTGGCATCTTTTCAAACTTGTTGGCTGTTGGTGAAGCACCCACCAAGAGGAGAAAACGCTGAGAGAAGAAAGGAGTCACTTTTGAGATTTTAAGTATTTTTCTTCAGATTATTTAAGATTTCTGCATTGCCACCTACTTTTTGGCATTTTCCAACTTGTTAAACTTGATATCTGTATTAGGAACTGTATTTAGAACACATCTAGAGACGGTTTACTGCATTTCCTGTGTTGCACTTATTTTAAAATCTTTTTTTTTTCTTAAAACTTGCATTTTACTTGTCTCTGGCCTAGCACTCAAGTGTGGGGTCATTTATTGCACTGTTCTAACCTGTTGCTACTTGTGTATCTCTGCTATCTTTAAACAAAACAAATAAAACAAAAAAATCTTGCTTTTTTCCCCACTTTCTGAAATTTAAAAAAGTTCAGTTACATATTTGCTGTTCTGAACTGTTTGTAAGTTTTTTGGAGGCCATTGCTTGCTTGGGCTAAAGGGAAGTCTCTATGTTCATCAGTGGCAGTGGTAAACACTGAACAGCCTGCCTGTCCCTCTGGGAGTGGTTACTGCCTAGAAACTGTAGTTTTATTGGCCATTTTGGGTCAATTCCAAACTCCTTCATCCCCCTCTCTTAAAAACCAATTGCCTCATGGTTTTGGCATCTTTTCAAACTTGTTGGCTGTTGGTGAAGCACCCACCAAGAGGAGAAAACGCTGATAGAAGAAAGGAGCCACTTTTGAGATTTTAAGTATTTTTTCTTCAGATTATTTGTTAAGATTATCTGCATTGCCGCCTACTTTTTGGCGTTTTCCAGCTTGCTAAACTTGATATCTGTATTAGGAACTGTATTTAGAACACATCTAGAGCCTGTTTACTGCATTTCCTGTGTTGCACTTATTTTAAAATAATTTTATTCTTAAAACTTGCATTTTACCTGTCTCTGGCCTAGCACTCAAGTGTGGGGTCATTTATTGCACTGTTCTAACTTGTTGCTACTTATATATCTCTGCTATTTTTAAACAAAACAAATAAAACAAAAAAAATCTTGCTTTTTTCCCACTTTCTGAAATTTAAAAAAGTACAGTAACAGATTTGCTGTTCTGAACTGTTTGTAAGTTTCTGGGAGGCCATTGCTTGCTTGGGCTAAAGGAAAGTCTCTGTGTTCATCAGTGGCAGTGGTAAACACTGAACAGCCTGCCTGCCCATGTGGGAGTGGTTAATGCCTAGAAACTGTAGTTTTATTGGCCATTTTGGGTCAATTCCAAACTCCTTGATCCCCCTCTCTTAAAACCCGATTGCCTCGTGGTTTTGGCATCTTTTCAGACTTGTTGGCTGTTGGTGAAGCACCCACCAAGAGGAGAAAACGCTGAGAAAAGAAAGGAGCCACTTTTGACATTTTAAGTATTTTTTCTTCAGATTATTTGTTAAGATTTCTGCATTGCCGCCTACTTTTTGGCATTTTCCAGCTTGCTAAACTTGATATCTGTATTAGGAACTGTATTTATAACACATCTAGAGCCTGTTTACTGCATTTCCTGTGTTGCACTTATTTTAAAATCATTTTTTTCTTAAAACTTGCATTTTACCTGTCTCTGGCTTACCACTCAAGTGTGGGGTCATTTATTGCACTGTTCTAACTTGTTGCTACTTGTGTATCTCTGCTATCTTTAAACAAAACAAATAAAACAAACAAAATCTTGCTTTTTTCCCACTTTCTGAAATTTAAAAAAGTTCAGTTACAGATTTGCTGTTCTTAACTGTTTGTAAGTTTCTTGGAAGCCATTGCTTGCTTGGGCTAAAGGGAAGTCTCTGTGTTCATCAGTGGCAGTGGTAAACACTGAACAGCCTGCCTGCCCCTGTGGGAGTGGTTACTGCCTAGAAACTGTAGTTTTATTGGCCATTTTGGGTCAATTCCAAACTCCTTGATCCCCCTCTCTTAAAACCCAATTGCCTCATGGTTTTGGCATGTTTTCAGATTTGTTGGCTGCTGGTGAAGCACCCACCAAGAGGAGAAAATGCTGAGAGAAGAAAGGAGCCACTTTTGAGATTTTAAGTATTTTTTCTTCAGATTATTTGTTAAGATTTCTGCATTGCTGCCTACTTTTTGGCATTTTCCAGCTTGCTAAACTTGATATCTGTATTAGGAACTATATTTAGAACACATCTAGAGCCTGTTTACGGCATTTCCTGTGTTGCCCTTATTTTAAAATCGTTTTTTCTTAAAACTTGCATTTTACCTGTCTCTGGCCTAGCACTCAAGTGTGGGGTCATTTATTGCACTGTTCTAACTTGTTGCTACTTGCGTATCTCTGCTATCTTTAAACAAAACAAATAAAACAGAAAACATCTTGCTTCTTTCCCACTTTCTGAAATTTAAAAAAGTTCAGTTACAGATTTGCTGTTCTGAACTGTTTGTAAGTTTCTTGGAGGCCATTGCTTGCTTGGGCTAAAGGGAAGTCTCTCTGTTCATCAGTGGCAGTGGTAAACACTGAACAGCCTGCCTGCCGCTGTGGGAGTGGTTACTGCCTAGAAGCTGTAGTTTTATTGGCCATTTTGGGTCAATTCCAAACTCCTTGATGCCCCTCTCTTAAAACCCTCTTTTGCGCATTTTTGCGCATAGCGCCGCTTAATCAGGTTTAAACTATTCCCGGCTCCACAAAGTCTGATCTTCACTTTTTCCCTTAGAACTGTTCAAAATCGCAAAGTAAGCTCTCTATTTTCCTTCTAAAACCCAGCAGTAGCTAGGATAAGTGTCTTATAAGTAAGCACTAATAAACTAAAGCACTACACCCTCTTATACTCCCTTTAAGTACTTGGCTCCCTATTGGTCCTTTTTGATCAAGTCAAAAAGTAATTCCTTATACTATTCTGGCATATCCAAAAGTCAGTTTCAGGTTTACTCTCCAGTCCAGCTGGTGAATATGGGAATCTTGAGGCAATGTTACAACTGCCTTATGTACACAGACCACCCTCTCCTCTTCCCAACAAGCTCAAATATATGTGAGAGATGCAACTATATAGCCAAACTGGAGGCTGAGCTCTCTCAACATAGTACTGGCATGGTCAGTCTGGAGGAGAAGGTAATCATACACACCACAAATCCAGTCTCACATAGACCTATCGCAACAGAAAACCAAACACATAAGCACACAAAAACATACTCGGAGGCTCTAAATAAAAATCTGCCCAAGCAACAGAGACCTCCAAAGCAGACATCCAAGCAATTGCTACCCCACAACAATACCCACGTATCACATAGTTCACAAAGTCAGTGTGCCACACAGTCACAGCCCTTAAGGCTAAACAACACACCTAATACACTTGTAATAGGTGACTCTATTGTCAGACACACTGACGTCCCTCTCACCAGACTGAACAAGGAGAAGGTCACTGTAAGCTGCCTGTCAGGTGCCAGGATCCACCACATAACACAAGCACTCAGGTCACTCCAAAGCAAGTACAAATATGACTCCGTCATTGTCCATGCTGGTGTGAATGACCTGAGACGTACCTCTCTGGATTACATGAAAAGAGGCATAGAGGAGCTCTCTGATCATGTGGCCCAGGCTGGTATGACCCTGACCTTGAGTAGCATCTTACCCTCACCAAGAATGATACAACAGTATAAAGACAAAATGATCAATTTCAACAATTGGCTAAAGTATTGGTGTCACTCAAAGGGGATCCAGTGTCTGTCAGCCTGGGATGACATGCTTGACAAGCCACGTTGCTTCGCTAAGGACGGCTTGCACCTGTCACTCCTGGGTTTTCGAGTACTGGCCAAGGCTCTTGCCACCCCCATAGTGCCTTTTTTAGGCAAGACTCAAAAGACAAACCCACCTCTTTAGACAACACTAGGAAAAAGAAACTAAGGGTAATGCTGCTCAATGCCAGAAATCTAAACCTCAAGATGCACGCACTTGAGGCTCTGCTCAGTATGGAGAATATCGATATCTGTGCAATAACAGAAACCTGGTTCAAGGCTCCTGAGAGCACCCCAGCACTGCCAGGCTATACCTCATACCATGCTTTTCGGCCCCAAAACTTGGACCGAACCACAAGAGGAGGGGGAGTATCCATATTCATCAAAGATACCCATACCTCCAGGCTAGTGGCACTGCACGAAGCATCTGAGACCATCCATGTGCAACTAACAGTGGGCAAAACTGCCTTCCAGTTTGTAGCCTGCTACCGACCACCCTCCCAAACTCAGGAACCCCACTCGGCTTTCCTGAAGACACTGGAGAATATGAAAGTCTCTCCAAACACCATTATATTGGGTGACTTTAACTACCCAAACATAGACTGGGAGCACTACTCAAGCCCCAACACCCTAGCACAATGGTTCCTAGAATTTATAAACTCAAATGCTATGGAACAACTGGTCACCACTCCCACAAGAGGGGAAAACATATTGGACCTGATCATCACCAACATGGGGACTCTATGTTCCATACCAGAGGTATACTCCTCATTGGTAAGGTCTGACCATAAATTAATCATTATGGACATCCATATCCCATCCCCACCCCCAGCAAAGGAAACCACGGTCAAAAACTTCTCAAAAGCAAACTTCCCACTTCTCAAAACCGAGGGGAATCCTTCAAAGCCCCAGGGCCAGTGGAAAATACGGCCCAAACCGCAGAATCCTTTACAAATGCATTCTATGGATACCTACAGGAATGCATGGATCATGCTATCCCAAATAAAACCAAGACACACTCCTCCAAAGGCAGGAGACCTGTCTGGTGGACCCCAGCCATAAATAAGCTGTACAACAGAAGGAGGAAGCTACTACATGATAGAGCAAAATCCCTGAAAGGGAAGGCAACTCTGATCAGTACTAGCAAGAAACTACGATCCCTCATAAAATCATCTAAGGCTAGCTTCAAAAGAAAAATTGCACAAGACGCTAAAGATAATCACAAGGCTTTCTTTAGTTATGTCAGAAACCTGGGTGGAAACTCCCAGATATGCTCTGAGTTAGTGCAAAATGACAAAAAAATACATTGAACCCACAGACATTGCCAACATCCTGGCAGACAGGTTCAGTGCAAATGCCCCCCCCCTCCCCCCCAAATGAGCAAATGACTATCCCAGCAGAGTGTAGCCTCCCTGACATCACAGATGCACAGGTGAGAGCTGCCCTCTCCAAAGCAAAGAACACAGCATCAATGGGACTGGACGGTGTCCCGGGCTGCGTTTTACATGAGCTCCAAGAAGAACTGAACCCTCACTTAAAATCACTGTTCAGTCTCAGCCTTACAACAGGATATGTACCCAAAAAATGGCATAAAGCAACAGTGGTCCCACTCCATAAAGGTGGTGCCACAACAGACCCCGGAAACTATCGCCCTATAAGCCTAACTAGCATGGTCTGCAAAGCTATGGAGCGTATCATCATGGAACTCCTAAACAAAGACATTGGGAACCTCCAAACACTGGATCCTACCCAATTCGGCTTTGTTAAGGGCAGATCTTGCCTCTTGAACTTGGTCAATTTCTTTGAAACAGTCATCAAGGCCATAGACGAAGGGAAGGTAGTCCACACAGCCTACCTTGACCTTGCAAAAGCCTTCGACACAGTATCCCACTTGGGCATCATAAATAAGCTCACCAGCTTAAATATTAACCCCTATGTCACAAGATGGGTTGCAAACTGGCTTAGGGATAGAACCCACATGGTCAGAATTGCAGGTGCCATGTCAGACTCTAAACCAGTTACAAGTGGCGTCCCACAAGGCTCAGTCCTGGGACCTCTCATGTTCGGTATATATATTTCTCTGAGGTACAGGCTAACACAGGAGGACTATGGCTGACAAAGTTTGCAGATGACTGCAAACTGGGGGCCATAATCGACTCACCGGCTGACACAATCATCCTCCAAAAAGGTCTCACAGAGATGGATAACTGGTGCCAGAGCCATGGCCTAAAGCTAAATGCCAAAAAGTGCATAGTCATCCCCTTTGGGAAAAACAAAGTGCCCACAAATTACCACATAGGTGGTAATCCATTAAGTACGGAAGAAGTAATTAGGGTTCTGGGGACCCAAGTAGATTGCAATCTCTCCTTTGACGATCACATTGCTAAAGTGGTTAGAAAGACATTCTATATAGCCCACCTTGGCACGAAGGGGTTCACATCTAGATCAAGAGAGGTCATTGTGTCCCTCTACTCATCACTCATCAGGCCCATAATTGAATACAATGCCCCATTTGGGATGTATCTTACCCGACACCTGCTACAACTAGAAAGACCCCAAAAGTACCTCTCCAAGAGGATCAAGGGACTCAAACAGATGCCCTACACAGTTAGGCTAAAGAAACTCCAGCTTGCTTACCGCCTACTCAGAGGCGATCTGTGCCTGACGTATAAAGCCATGTCCAACCCAGAATTAATGGTCATGCTCCACCTCAAGAAATCCAAATCCATCAGAACTACACGCTCCAGTGACTTAAACCACAGCACAGAAATAAATAGAACATGCTGGAGGGACAGATTCATATCCCAGAGGCTCCCCTCACTCTGGAACAAAATCCCAATCCATGTCAGACAGAGCCCCTCAATGACCCTCTTCAAGAAGAATCTTGACGTTTGGATGGGAGATCGTAAATTTACCCCTGGGATCTCTTCTGTGTCACTGCTAGAAAGAGGCATGGTAAACTAACCTTAAATGGGCTATCTTCTGTGACCTACTATACAGAGGCACAGTCAACTAATCTAAGAAGGGTGGTGAAAGCCAAACACACTCTGGCTAGGCTTATAAATGCCCTAGGGCAGATAGCCTAGTATCAACCTATGAACCTATGAACCTATGGTGTTTTCTAAGACACTCTGCATAGGGCATCTGTTTGAAGCCGGTAACCCTCTTTGTGAGGTATTTCTGTGGCCTTTCCAGTTGTTGTAGATGTCTTGTGAGGTACATACCAAAAGGAGCACTGTATTCTATAAAGGGTCTAATGGGTGATGAGTAGAGGGGAACAATGACCTCTTTTTTCCTGGATGAGAAACCTTTTGTGATGAGGTGTGTCACGTAGAAGGATTTCCTGACTACTGTGGCAATGTGATTATCAAAGGAGAGACTACTGTCCACCTCTGTCCCAAGGTCTCTTTATCACACTTTCGGTGTTAAGTAGACTACCGCTATGTGGTAGTTCATGGGTACGGAGTTTTTACCAAAAGGGATGACAATGGACTTTTTGGCATTGAGCTTGAGGCCATGGCTTTGACACCAGGGATCTGTCTCAGTGAGGCCCTTTTTTTTGGATGCCCACATCATTAGGAGTTGCGATTATGGCTCCTAGTTTGCAGTCATCTGCAAACTTTGTTAGTCAAAGACCTTCTGTGTTAGCCTGTACTTCTGAGAAGTAGATACCAAACAGGAGAGGACCCAGGACTGAACCCTGTGGTACTCCACTTGTCACTGGTTTGAAGTCGGATTTGGAGTCTGCTACTTTCACAGTGTGGGTTCTGTCAGTGAACCAGTTGGCAACCCATCTTGTGACATAGGGATTTATATCTAGTTTAGTGAGTTTATCTATAATTCCAGAGTGGGGGATGGTGTCAGAATCCTTGGCGAGATCTAGATAGGCTGTGTGAACCACCTTACCCTCATCTAAGGCTTTTGTGGCTGCTTCAAAGAAGTCTATCAGGTTTAGGAGACATGATCTGCCTTTTACAAACCCGAACTGGGTGGGGTCCAGAGTTTGGAGAATACCAATGTCATTGTTTATAAGTTCCATGATAATACTTTCCATAGCCTTGTAGACCAGGCTCATCAGGCTAATGGGGCGGTAGTTCCTGGGGTCCATGGTGGCTCCCCCTTTGAGGAATGGGATAACTGTCGCTGTGCGTATTCAGTGGGCACAAAGACTGAGGTGAGGCTATGATTGAACATGGTACATGGAACAGGGTGCCAATTCATTCTGTAGTTCGTGTTGAACGCAGCCAGGAATGTTGTCAGATCCCATGGATACTGTGATCTTGGATTTGGAGAGTGTGGTTTTTACCTGTGCAACAGTGATTACAGGAACTTTGCATTCTTCCAGTATAGAGAGGGGCCTAGAGAGGGGCCCTTTTGGGGGTGAGAGGGGGGTAAAGTTAGCACTGAAACTATCTGCCAGGACATTTGTATAAATTCTGTGTGATGATAGAGATGTTCATTCTGAAGAAGACTTTTTATGAAAGCGACAATAAAGATTTTAGTGCGCTAATTTCAGTACTTTATTCTGTAATTTGTTGGTTCCCTTGCTGGTATTGGCCCCTATGAGTTTTTTTTTTTGAGTTGGTCCTGTTGTCCTCGTTTTTACTGTTTTTTGTGGATTTTCCCATATTAAGTTTTTTTTTCTGGCAGTCTTTTGAATGGGATTGTGGTACAGCAGGGTAAGGGTATTTGGCCTTACCTTGCTGTTGTCCAATCTCAGAGTTAGTATATATAATTATCAGGGGGTGTGGGGGGCTTGCCTCTCTGCAAAAAAATAGAAAGTAATAACTATTCGTTTTTTTGAGTATGAGCATTCCCTCCAAACTGATCGCTGTTTAGAGGTTCATTCATCTCAGCGTTTGCTGTTTGATGAGACACTTATATATATATATATATATATATATATATATATATATACACACACACACACACACACACACACACACACACACACACACACACACACACATTTAATAAATATATGGGTATGCAGGTGGTAAAATGCTTATTTATTCAAATGTGTGTAATATTGGCAGAAGTGACTGACTAGTCATATGATCACAATATGGCAGTATTAATTTGTGGGAATTTGCCCTTTTCCTAGCTCAGACTTGGTATACATAAGTAGCAGGAGGAGGTAGGATGCAGGGAGTCTTCTCCACTGCAAAAACAAACCTCATAGTGTTTTTTTTTTGGGGTGTTGGGCATGTAAACTTTTTATCATTTTTAGTCAAACTTTTTTATGTTTGATAACATGGAATATCATTTTATATATATATAATATATATATATATATATATATATATATATATATATGACTATTCACTGAAAGCACATTTCACTTAAACACATTTGACTGTGCACAATTCACTGAAAACTCAATTCACTGAAACACATTTCACTGAAAGTTATATATGGCCTTTTCCCCACTGTAGTGCGACCCTGGAGTTAGAAAATATAGTAAGGGGGGTGTGCAGGTGTGGTGGGCGCAGCCCCCCACCTATTTTAAATATTTTGTACTATACACATGGATACTTGCAATTTCAACAAATTACTCTTTTCTAAACTTAATATATATCCAAACTATGTAGGGGGAGGTGCCCCCACACCCCCCCTTTACTATATATTCTAACTCCAGGGTCGCACTACAGCGGGGAAAAGGCCATTTAAAACTTTCAGTGAAATGTGTTTCAGTGAACTGTGCTTTCAGTGATTTGTGCACAGTCATTTGACTTTCAGTGAAATGTGCTTTCAGTGAATAGTCCTAGACCAATATAAATATATGTATATATATATATATATATATATATATATATATATATATATATGTACACACTCTCAACCACACACACATGCACATATTGCTGTGAAGTAGTACTGTGCTAAAGCAAATGTTAAATAATTTTTCACAAAAAATGTGGTAAGTATTGTAGCATGTAAAAATGTATAAAATGGTAAAATGTACCTTTGCTGAATATAGCATTGCTTTTAGTGGATAGGTAACAAAACTGTTGAAATTGAAACTAAATATGCTCCTCAAATTATACTGCACTTCTATTTTCATAAATAGAATTACATGTAAAAGGTAGATTTTTTTTATTTTGAACTCAGTCTGAGGCCTCAGTCTTGTAGCTTCTTTCACAGTTGTGGCTGGACTGTCATCTGCTGTCGCATTTGAGCCTCGTTTACTTATTTGTTATAGCATTACTAGTAAATTTCTGAATAGTTGCATGCCTTAATCTGTGGTAGGATTGAAGTAGTGGCAATATTGGGAATTCTTATCAATAATTTGTGCTTTAGTACTTTTTATAGCTGGATATATATGCTTAAAGTTGCATTCCATTGTCTTTCTGTTTACCTTGCTACTGTTTTCGCCTGTTCTTTGAGTCTGCCCCATCCCCACTGAGACATTAAGCTAAAAGTTTCTGAAATTTGAACCACAGGACTTGAGCTCTAGTACTGGCTTTTTTTTGACTGAGGCTTTCTCTAGCAAGTCTGCTATATTTAGCACAGCACTACATTCACCAATGGTCTTTGTTCATGACTCTGAGAGCTGTGAGATGCAAACTTTTTATCGACTGTTCTTTGAGTCTGCTGCACCCCCACTGAGACATTAAGCTAAAAGTTTCTGAAATTTTAACCACATTACTTGAACTCCAGTTTGATATTTTTCCCAAACTCTCCCACCTTTCTCTTGTTGTGGTTTTAAAAGGCTGTGCCTCTAGCTTCTGCCCCTTATTGTAATCTGATGTCCAAAGTTCCTCCCTCCCCTCTTTCATTGTTATGGTCTGTTGAGTAACCTAATTAAATACTTAATAACTCATTGTTTTCCATACATCCATAATACTAAATGCCCACCCAGCAAACCAGGATTGCACTTGAGTAAACTTCCCTTACTACAAATTGTCTCCTGCTCATTTTCCTATAGCTCTCATCTCCTTGGTGCCCTCGCCACACTCTGAGGAGGTCCTGAGTTAATCTTGCTCCATCCTTGACAGATAAGATATTAATTTTATTTTATTTTTTTGCATTCCAGTTAACTGTTTAGAGTGCAAATGCTTTCATTTTGCTTTATTTGTTGATTTTGCCTTTAAATGATTCTAAAAGTCCCTAATACTTAAAATTGCCTTGTCAAGGTAGTTTAAATTGTTTTGTTGTAGCATTACACTTGCAAGCAATCTTTTTTGGTGTTATTACATCAAGAAATTAGCGGTGCCCTGTACAGACACAAATGCTCAGAAAATACATTTTATCTACAAAACTTCCCTTAGAACTGAAAGCTGTAACGTAGTGTTTCTAAAAAAAGCCACTGCTCAGAGACAAGCCTAGAGCAGCTCGTCTGCAAATTAAGCAGCTCTCTATCAAATCTTAGCACAATCTAACCTAGTCTAGTTCCACACCTCAGAGAACATTCAAGAGACCCCTATATAACCCAGTCCACGACCTGCAGTAGCCCACCCAAATATGGGTCCGGGCAACATGGATATGCAATTTCGAAACGTCTCCATAACCAGCTTGGTAGATATGGGTATCCTGAGACAATATAGCAATTGTCTCATGTTCACAGACAACCATTTAATCCTTAAAGAAATAAACACAGTATGCGAGAGATGCACATACTTAGTTTCACTGGAGGCAAAAGTCTTACATACAAACAAGGCTGTCAAGAGCACACACTCTACATCCACCACACATAGTGTCTGACACACATATAGATGAACCCATGCTGAGGCACTAATTAGCAATCTTCCCAAACCTCAAAGACCTCCTAAGCCTATAAATGGCAATGCCTATCCTCAGCAATTTCTGAAGCACTCATTAAAAGCAACACCAAATGCCACACATATGCCTACACCTAGTGCCGCTCCAAGAGGAAAGTCCATAAGGGAAATCAACATATTACGTAGGACTCTTTTCCTAGGGGATTCCATTGTAAGACACACAGATGCCCCCATCACCTAGAACAGCCAAAGAAATACCCACAACCATCCACCTACTGGTCATTATGAGGGAACAGATTCATACTGTATTTACTAAAGGCAAAAACACAGCCTCCATGGGTCCCAACAATATTTCAGGATGCTCTTTAAATAGCTTAAAACAAAATCTATCAGGGCTCCTAGAAACCTTCTTTAACCACAGCCTCTGGATGGGCTTTGTCCCAGAGGAATGGAAGACTGCAGCAGTCATCTCTCTGCACAAGATGGACCTATCAACTGATGCAGGGAACTATAGACCCATAATTTTGACTGGTCTTATCTGCAAGGCCATGGAGAGAATTATCATAGACCTGATCAATAATGACACAGGAAATCTCCAAACACTGGACCAGACCCAATTTGTTTTTTTCAAAGGGAGGTCTTGACTGATGAGTCTGATGTACTTCTTTGAGAAAGTTACCAGGGCCATGGATGAGGGTAAAATGGTAAACACCACTTATCTAGACCTGACCAAAGCTTTCAATACAATCTCCCACTCAGGAATCATAGATAAACTTACTGCGTTAGATATAATCCGTACATCACCAGGTGGATAGCAAACTAGCTCACTGATAGGACACATGCTGTCTTGACAGGTGAATCCACTTCTGATAAGAAACCTGTTAGTAGCAGTGTCCCACAGGTCTCAGTGTTGGGACCCTTCCTGTTTGTTATATACTTCTCAGAAGTGAAGGCCAATGTTGGTGGCCACTGGCTCACCAAGTTCACCAATGACTGTAAGCTGGGCGCAATCATTGAATCCCCAAATGATGTTGACATCCTACAAACAGGCCTAAAATGACAAATAACTGGTGCCAAAACTATGGTCTGAGGCTAAAAGCTAAACAATGTGTAATCATACCCTTCATTAAACCAGATATCCCTGCAAATTATAATATTGGTAGCACACCCCTAAAGGTAGACCAGTGGTGAGGGACTTTGACCACTAGGTAGCTACATTAGTGAGGAAATGCTTCTGTGTGGCTCAACTTATAAGTAAAGGCATGGCATCAAGGTTTATCAGTTTGTAATTGCCTAAACAAGGCTCTAAGAGGGTGGAAAAAGTTTTAGCCAATATTTGAATACTAGGGGAGATAGTTACAGACCATCCTTTGCAAAGCAATGAGGTTTGTTAATCATGTATTCCCATGCTGACAAATAATGAATCATTTGTACTTGGCCCTCATCAGGCCCATAATTGTGTACAAAGCTCCTTTCTGCATGTACTTAACCAGGCACTTACACCAACTGAAGCAACCCCATAGTTTCTCACTAAAAAAATGTAAAGGGTAAGAAAATATGTCTTATGGGGACTGACTAAAGGAACTATCCCTTTACTCTGTCTCATATTTTTTTTGAGAGGTGGCTTGTGCCTGACCTACAAGGCATTCTCTGATCCATAGACACAAGAAAATTTAAATGAAGGTTATGCATTTCATAGACATGAAGCTTATTTGTGACTAACAGAACTTGCTGGAGAGGCAGATTTGTATCTCAAAGGCTACTTCATCTATGGAATAAACTTTCCATCTTCATAAAAAAAAGTCCATCCCTCACTCTCTTCGAAAAGAATTTGGATAAATCAATAGTGAACTGTAAATTCACTCCTGAGGTACTGTCCATGTCCATGTCCCTCATGGACAGAGGCAGTCTGTAAAATGACTCAAGACTTCAACACCCAAAGACCCACTACCTCAATACTATTCCTTCTCATATCTGGGGAATTAAGATATAATATTGTCATATCCTGGGTGTTAATTGTTAGGCTTGTAAAGACTCTTGTGTCATTAGCCTAGTACGTACGTATGAAGCTATGAACCTATGCCTCACTCACCAGACTGAACAAGGATAAGATAATGGTTATTTGCTTATCTGGAGCCAGGATCTGCCAAGTTATACACGCACTCAAGTCAGTATACCAAAAGTACCAGTATGATTCTGTCATCATCCATGTGGGTATTAATGACCTGAGACATACTTCCCTGGACTATATGAGGAGAGACATTGTTTATTTCTTTGAATTTGTATCTCAGTCAGCTATTTGCCTTGCAATGAGCAGCATTCTTCCCTCACCAAGGATGATGCCACATTAAGAATAAAAGATGATTGACTTCAATAATTGGCTTAGTTTCTGGTGTCTTTCCAGAAGGATTAATTATTTTACAGCATGGGAAGACATGATTAACAAACCTCATTGCTTTGCAAAGGATGGTCTGTAACTGTCTCCCCTAGTCTTCAAAATATTGGCTAAAACTTTCTCCACCCTCTTAGAGCCTTGTTTAGGCAATTACAAATCGATAAACCTATGAACATAGCAAATAAAACCTAAAGAAACCTAAATGCATTACTGCTCAATACCAGGAGCCTAAAGAGGAAACTCCACACCCTACAAGCTGTCCTCACTAAGGAGACTATAGACATCTCTGCCATTAATGACACATGCTTTAAATCTGCAGAAATTACTCCAGCAGTGCAAGGCTTCAGTGCCTTCCACACATTTAGACCATCAGCTGCACAGACAGGGACAAAAGGTGGAGTCTCAATCTGTATTAGCAACAAGCATAGCTACATTGGCTAAACAGGATGATGCACTGGAATTTACCCATGTACAAACCAGTTCCCTATTAGCTGATTGAAGATGCATTCTTTCGAATTTGTCTTGATTGAACTTTATAGCACGAAATGGCAAAATACAGAAGTGGCATATAAACAAATTCTTTCCCTGGGAAAGAAATCGCTTAGCCACCTTCGGTATTTTGCCTTCTTTGTTACTGTAGTGCGGTCTCGGAGTTGGTATATTTAAGTAGGGGGGTGTGGGGGGCATAGCCCCCCACGTTGGGAGGTGTGGGGGGCAAAGCCCCCCCACATTAGAAATAGTTTGTTGTGTGCGTGTGTTGTGTGTGTGTTTCTCGGAACAGCGATTGTTTCCCTGGGAAAAAAAAAATCTCTGTTCTGAGTGTTCGAGATTGTAAGCTTTCGCTTACATGGGGTCGATGAATTAGCATTCGCTTTTCTCAACGTTCGGTGATTCAATGTAGACCCGTACAAACCACCATAGACAAAGGCCCATACCATATCCTAGCAAGCTATAGGTCTTCCTCTATCTCCCTAGAATCCCATAGATAATACCTAGACCTACTGGAGACACTTACCATTAAACCAAATACCCTATTCATAGGAGACTTTAACTAGGCCTTTATAGACTGGGAAAAAAATACATTGCCTCATACTTGCAGGCACGATTCCTGCACTTTATTAACATAAATGCCCTTGACCAGATAGTGGGCACACAAACCAGAGGTTCAAACATACTGGAACTGGTACTTACCAATATGTCAGAGCACTGCACTCCCCCCACCCCATGTCACGTCCTTACTGGTGAGGTTGGATGGCAAAGCTGCCTCCCTCAAAACAAAAATCAATTTGGTAAACCCAGCAAGCCCTGTAATAGTTAGGAACTATACCAAAGCAAACTACATCCTACTAAACAATAGTTTGTCAAAATTCAGTGCCCCTCTGCACCCCGAGTTCACAGCAGCCTTTGAGGAATTGTTCACTGAGACCCTGTACAAGCATGTAAATGGCTTTATAGAGGCTGCTGTACCTACTAGAAGGAAGCCCAAAACAAACTCTAAAAACAAGCCACACTAGTGGAATACCAACCCTAATAAGATATATAACAAAAGGAAAAGTCATGGCTAAAATCAGAAAGACCAGCTCCAATAATGATAGGAGTTCTCCAATTAAACTAAACAGGAAACTGAGAGGACTAATTAAGTCCAACAAGGCCAATTATTAGGTAAAGATAACCTCACAGACTGAAGACAACCACAAAGCCTTCCACAAGTATGTCTAAAACCTCAAAGGCAGCACACATCAGTGTGATGAACTGGTGGTCATTGGTGCCACATTCACTAGGCAGAGCAACATAGAGAATTTGCTGGCTGACAAATTCAGTTCAAATTTTACCACCACTCCCCCCACCTCACCCCCATGAACTACCTACTAGCGTAGCCCCCCAACTCTTAACAGTTATCAGATTCTGGCAGTGCTAACCAAGGCCAAAAATACAGCCTCAGTGCTTGAAACATGATCTGTCAGACCACTTGAGTCACTTTTCAACTATAGCCTCAAGACAGGCGTTGTATCATGAGAATGGAGGACTGCAGCAGTTATCCCACTTAACAAGGGTGGACCATTAACTGACCCTGGAAACAACAGACCTATTAACCTAAGTAGACTAATATGTAAATCCATGGAATTACATAGGCAGCCTTCAGACACTAGATCCAACCCAGTTTGGCTTTGTCATGTCTGCTAAACCTGGTGGATTTTTTGAGAAAGTCACCAAGGCTATGGATGAGGTGAACACAGTGCATGTTGCCTACCTGGACCTGGCTAAGGCATTTGCTACAATACCTCACTTGGGTGCAGTTGACAAACTCACTGAACTGGGCATAAATACCTATATAACTTGCTGGATTGCCAGCTGGCTCGCAAATAGGACCCATGAAGTCAGGATTTTTGATATCACCCCCACTATGAAACCAATTACCAATGGGGTACCTGAGGGCTCTGTGCTAGGACCACTCCTATCTGGCATCTACTTCTCAGAGGTAAAGGCTAATGTCAAGGGCCTTTGGCTAACCAAGTTCATAGATGAATGCAAATTGAGAGTTATCGTAGACTCCCCTCATGACACAAACATCTTACAAATGATTTATGCCAAAGTCATGGACTAAAACTCAGTGCCAAGAAATGCAGTATAATGCCTTTTGGGAAAAGTGCCACCCAGGCTAATTACTCTATTGATAAGATACCCCTAAGAGTTAACCCAGTAGCCAGGGATCTGGGAACATATGTAGACAGTATTCTGGCCTTTGACCAACATGTGGCCAAGTCAGTAAGAAAATCAGTCTATGTTGCCCAACTTTTAAGTAAGGGCATGGCATCCAGGTCCAAGGAAGTCATAGTACCATTCTATTCAGCACTTATCAGACCCATCATTGAGTATAATGCCCTCTTTGGTATGTACCTGACCAGATATATGCTATGGTTGGAATGCCCCAAAGATTCCTTACCAAGAGAATCAGGGGCATAAACACATTGTCCTATACAGATCACATTAAAGCCCTATCTCTATACTCTGTCTCCTACAGGTTACTGAGAAGTGAGATAGGGCTTTAATGTGATCTGCATAAACTCACTGTCCTATGCAGATCACGTTAAAGCCCTATCTCTATACTCTGTCTCCTACAGGTTACTGAGAAGTGAGCTGTGCCTGGCATACAAGGGATCCTTGGCTCCAGCTCCTATGGACCTTTTGCACATCTGCAAAATGAGCAGCATGTAAAACAACTAGAACCAAGGATTTAAACTTTACTTGTGACATAAATAAAACACATTGGTGAGACAAATATGTGCCTCAAAGGATCCCCATGCTCTGGAACAGGCTCCCATTCCATATGAAGCAGAGTCCATCCCTAACCCTATTTAAATGTAACCTTGACAAAGGATGGGAAATTGGAAATTCACCCTGTGTCTAGCCCCCATGTCTCTGATAGACAGAGGTAAACAGTAAAGCCCATAACAGAATAACCTCCCACGTAACCTCTAGAAAGCTCCTAACTAACATACTCCCTCCTAATAAATGCCCATGATACATAGGGACCCAGTTGATTTGAATCGCATGGCTAGGCTTATAAAAGCCCTGGTGGTTGTTAGTCTAGCATACACCATGAGCTCTCAATCCTCCCAAATTCCATGGGAGCACCCATTTTTAAGCTTAAATAAGCTTAATCTACTGATTGTCCAATTGGATGCTTTCCCACCATGATTTGCAGAAATGCAACCTTTGTTCTGGCTGTAGTTGTCTTAACCAATCAGAGAACCCCTTTATCACATCTCATTTACATGCTGCTGGCCAGTTTCTTCATTTCCTCCTTTGTATATGCTGAAGTGCAGACCTGATCTGCTTTTTGTCTTCAATTAGGCCCGCACAGTCCACATATATTAGAGCATGACGGAGGAGCCTATAGAGTTCATCTTGTCATGTGGTGAAAAGAATCAGATGTCTGCTATGAGTCAAGAAGAGGAAAGATGGCCAGGAAGAAGAGGGAGAAGATGGAAGGAAGGATTCACTACCTGCCACACCTGAAAAGGATTCAACTCGAGGAAGAGGAGGACTGTTCTTTTTGTTGGATCGATACTGTAACATTGCATTTAAAATCAGAGGGGAGCTGCTGCTGGTGCTGGAGTGGCTGAATCTTAGCACAATAGGTCTGTTTGTGCTCATTTTTGAGGATTGGAGTAAGTTTAACTTTTAAATTCTGTCAAATCGCTAGGAGAGGAGGACATCAACCAGAATAAAATCTGCTTGTACCCCTTTTATTTTATGCTTTATCCAGATTTTTGTGGTGCTATGAAGAGATAGAGGTATAGATCCTTATTTTGGTCTATTCCTCATAAAATGTGTTGTCTTCTGGCAAATCAGTGACTAAAGTCACTAAATAATGAAAGACATTTGAGTTTCAGACTTGCGTATCCTTCAGAATGCATGCTAACACATATCCTGTTATTCCAACATTTTTTCTAAGTTTATAGGAGCAATATTTAAGATCTGTCCTTTGTCCCCCATTATTTTATGCTTCATCCAGATTTCTTGTGCTGAGAAATTAAGAGGTCTAGTCAATTATTTTCTTCAGAAGCGAAGTAATGGCTGAATCAGGCAACAGCAGCATGGTATAAGCCACAATGGAAGGGGGTGCAACGCAACTTTCTTACACTCTCAGTGCAGCAACTCCAAAGGGTAAACATTTCTGATTAATGTTTGGCATCATACAAGTTTCATTTTACTGTAAGTACACATCACGGTAAACTTGTCACTTTGAAGCTTTTCTAATTACACCCTCTTTTCTCCAAAGATGTTGCCTCTGAGAAGAAATGAATGACTACATTCCAAAGCAGCTGGAAAGTCAGCTTTGACTGGATAATGAAAAGCAGACTTGGTCCCAGATATCCGTTTTGCAAGATGTGTGCTACCAATATTAATGTTGGACATGGAGAGAGGAATGATCTAAAGTGACACATGGATACCGAAAAGCACTAGATGAGCACCAAACATTCGACTGGGAAGAAGGTGACAGAAATATTTTCCACTCAGAAAACCAACTACAAAGTATTGGAAACTGAAGTAGCCTTTATGAGTCTCCCTGATGAACACAACCTACCCTTTACAGCTGGGGACCATTTCTTGAAGTACATGAAGGTTTACTGCATGGATCCAGAGGTGGTGCAAAAAATGACATGTGGACCAACAAAGGCTGCTTCCGCTGTAAGGGATGTAAATGGGCTGAAGTATCAGCAGGACATTGCACAAATGTGACAAAGTGTCATACTGTTTGTACCTCAGTCAAAGTACAGATATGTAAAATTGCAAACTGCTTGTAATTTTACTTGTTTTTTTATGCCAGGGGTAAAAATGTTGTTAGATTCCTCAACATACCTGCTTGCATCAGTGGAATTGGCTAAGCCATTTATGACTGTGTAATGGATACTCTGAGCAAGTTTGACATTCCTTTGTGCATCTTGGTGGCTTATTCTTTGAGCAATGCTGTATCTATAATTGGTAAAGCAAATTACTCACCTTGCATAATGACATCCAGAAAGTATTACAGGTATATGTACTATTTATTTTAAGCAGGTCTATGTGCAGTTGTCTTATATCTTCCTGTTGGTTACTGGAAGTCATGTCTGTAGGTTGCACTGCATTTTGCTGAACAGCTGCAGAGCTTTTCCCAGTCAGTGTTTCTTCCTCACTTTTTTGTAGCTGATTTTTTTCCAGATGTTCTGTATTTCTTTTTTTCTAGCATCCAGGCAGCACACTTACTAGCCAGTTACTGAAATTTACCCATAAGCACAAAAGTCTACTGGCCTTCTCTGTTGAGTTTCTGTTTTCACACTGGGAGAGCTAGAGTTTAGCTGTTACTCAATCTTCAGCCATCTTGGAAGTCCAGCAATGTAATTCAGTTCTTGAGATACAAGACAACATCCTGCAAGACAGTGAAATCTGTACTGGTCCTGATGCCAAAACATACTAGAATGACAATATGGATGATATCAGAGGTACAGTAGTACAGCAGAAACATTTCAAGAGAGCCAAGCAGTTTTACTTTGCAGTCTTACTCAAAATGGAAAAAACAAAACAAAAAAAAATTGCCTACAACATATCCTGTGCTGCAGAACATGATCAGCTTATTAAATCCAGCTATGAAACTACATATTTCTTCCATTACTATTGCAGATATTGCCACATCTTGGTTTCTGCAGTTCAAGAGTGGAGTGCTGCATTCTGATTGATGAATTTTCTGTGTATCAGTTGAAGGAGTGGTCATATGGGTCAGATACATCTAATTTCCTAAAGTATTGTTCTATGGTACTTGGTAGCCCTGCAGTACAAGACCTCCCAATATTTCACAAATTAATGCAAATTGTGCTCTGCTTGCCACACTTAAACAATAAAGCAGAATGGGCATTTGGCATGGTTCACAGAGTAAAAACTGAGCTCAGGCAGTCACTTGGCCCCCAAAACATTGAACTGTTTATTAGCAATAAAGATGAATGAGGACAATGACTGCTACTGCGTGAAACATCTGAAGGACATGCTCAAAGCAGCAAGAAAGACAACAGCTGCTTATAACAAAGAACATTTCAAGGTATCATTTGCAGAAACTGACTCTGCCTGCGAAGAGGCTAAAGTTGAATAACTTTGATATGTGACTGTGGAAATGATGTGTAGAACTGCATCAAATAGTCTGTGTAGCAATAGTCTGAATGCAAATTGTCTTAATTGTTTTTAAGTATATATTTGTGTTTTGCAAATATTTAAACACCTGTCTTTATAAAACTGGAACTCATGGGTGTGAGGGGTGAGTATGTAGTACTTTACGTTTATATAGTTGTGTGAAAATATCAATAATCCTATATTATCAGCATGTCTGTGTATGTATACAGCTGTTTTTGATTAATAAACTACTCTAAAGTGATACACTGTCTTTGTGTAATTGAATGCGTGGGTGTGTCCTTTAATGCGGTTATTTAAATATGCATATCTTATGTTAATTAGGTGCCCCAATTGTCCCTGAGTTTATGGTCCTGTGTCCCTGATTTTCTCATCTGAAATTTAAGAGGCATGCATATACATATGAATCTATGTGCAAACATTTGCGCTGCTGCACGTGTTGCCTTAATTGGATACTAACTTGATGAACTCATCCTTCACCCTCTTAGAGACTATGAGAACAGGAAAAGCATCATCAACTGTTAAATTCAAACAGGAAAGGCAGCTTTGGACTCTTAAATAGAGAGAGTGAAAGACATGCTAGTCATTAAGATATTGCCTTACTTTGGACTGTACAGGTGAATCACATTTCATGAAGTATTACAAAAAACTGTATGTCATTTGTCTGTGGAATTATGCAGCTACTTTTTGGACTGCTAAATCACAGATAGTTAAAATATAGTATGATATATCTTTTCAGCTACTAGTAGAGACAGGTCCAGATAAATTGTTAGTTAAAATTCTTCTTTATGCCATCCATCTGTTCAAATGCATTTATTTTGATTTCTTTGTACAAGTTAAAGCTGCTTGATTTTTACCTGGTGCAATGCTTGATTTATTTATTTTAAGTAAAGAGTTTATTAAGTTTGCAATGTGTGTGACTGGTAACTGATTTAGTATAAACTTAAGGGTATGTGCATTGAAATGGTTTACTAATAACTGATGGCTTTTGCCTTTGAAAAAGTTACTGTTTAAGCTGCTGCTATACAAATATTTAACAGCTGGCTTATTTTAAGGATAAATAGTAGTTCATTTTTGATGTGCTGCAGTATTTGTAGTTGGTGCCAGTATTAGCATAAAGACAAGAAAGGGGCGATGGCACTTGAAAAATATCAGTAACCCCTCCTGGAATATACGGTGTATCTGTTTTTGCGCAACATAATCTTGGTCAAGTTTCTGTAACCATTGATAAGACTTCACTAGACAGTACTTGGTGAATTCTACTGAAACCATTGATTATGACCTCTGTCTGTAGCTGTGTAGTGTAAACCTTTTTTGGGAATGGCAGGTGTTAGCTTTTACCCAAGGTAGCAGTGTACCTTTACTGTATGCTATTAAGGCTTTTTATCCCCTTATATATTATTTGGTACCATTGGTGCGGATCTAAAGCCCATACCATGACATATAAATTGGAATCAGTGACTCAGATTGTGAAGCCATAGCCCCTGGCTGTCTGTTTCTGTCTTACACAGACATGTACACACACAGACACACACAGACACACACACACACACACACACACACACACACACACACACACACACACACACACACACACACTGTTTAAAAAATCTTTTAAGCAATGTGGCAGTAAAGACATTTAATGCAGGTTAGCATTAACAATAGCCAGTAAGGGTAAAAATGAATTTTTACCATTAAAATGAGCTTCCTCTAGAATTTCTACTATGAAAACGAGTTTCTACTTACAAGTGGTAAGAAGTTCCAAACGTTTGGAGCCCAGACTTAAAGAGGTTTGCATCAACACTTAAAAGACAACTTACAAGTCAACAACTTTAATAGATTACAAACAGAGTTCAGTCTTGGTAGTTGTATTTTTACCAAAATAGCATTGCATCTATTAAGTAAATACCCAGAGCTGGGGATGTGGCTGTCACTTTGGTTTTCTTGATTTGTGAATGTTACACATGTGCCCACAAAGACATGTATAAACATACAATGTGCAGTAGGACCTAACAGACTAAACTTTTAGTTTAAACACAATTTAGATCCATTGTTAAGGAAGACCTGTTAAATATTATTGCAAAGTATTCATATTTGGTCACTGTCAAGCTGCACATATGTAGCTATCTATACATTTATATGTACTGTGGTCTACAAGGTACACTTTCATTCCAAATGAATTACATAATTTTCTTTCATTTTCTTCTCCAGTTTCTCCTCTCACAGATTCAGTGTCAGAGGGGTTCTACTTTGTCATATAGTATAGCATTTGTGTAACTCCACTGGCTATGGTGTCATAGCTTCCATGGCACCTACAGTGGCCGTTTCCAGTCTTGAGGTATTATATCTGCTAGTCATACTTCTTGAATTTCATTATTTGCCATCCTTGCTTCCTGATGTACAATATGTGTCAACCATCCTTCTTGGTATATGACATTAATCATGTCACTCTTGGGGTATAAATTTGATCATGCACTCTTCTTTGGGTATGACATCATTCCTCAAACCTTCTTGAAGCATTGATCATTCATTATTCTAGGGGTATGACACAGTTAATTTGGTCCTCTGGAGAATGACTTAACCATCCAACAGTATACAAAAATCCATATGTCTTTCATTAGCATGTTTGTCTGTTGGTCTGCTTGTCAGCATTGTACATCATAGGCCCATTTCATAAGATAGTTTGACCTAGTTATTGTTTGTTTGATTGGCTTCACAGCTAGGTTCTCAAGCTGCATGTTGTTCTATACTTCTTTCCAGGTGCCCGTTGAAAGTGCAAGGATCATAATTGCAATCCTTAGAAATACAGAACAAGTGCAAATGAAGGGATTGTGATATCTTTGAATGTTCCCCTTCTCTGAGGTGGAGTAGTCTATAGTTAGTATACATTGGTCCACTTCTAACTCTTGAAAGCTCATAATCTCGAAATTCAAAATACTGAGTCCAAAATCTCGAAAGTTCAAAATATTGAAAACTCAAAATACTGAATTTCATAATATCGAAAAAAAAACACAGGATACCAACATTTACTATACTCCACCAGAAGTACATAGAGAAACAAATAAAAGACAAAGCGTATTAGTTTACTGCAACTATTAGCAGGGGGGCAAGCCCCCCTGTACCCCCATACCCCCTGCTACTTAAATATATCAACTCCACAATCGCACTTTACTACACTAAGATGAGTTATGTTGTAGTATAGCAAATTGAAAGGGAACATGACTAAAGTTACAACAGATAGTCATGAAGCACGTAATGGTATGTTTGCTATTCTCTCCTGTAGAATGCAATCTCGGAGTAGATATATTTAAATAGCCGGAGGGTGTGGTGGATGCAGCCTCCCACATGGGGATGCAGGGGGGCTTGCCCCCCTACTTATAGTTGAAGAGTAATATGTTTTGTTATAAAGTTGTGCTGGAATATTATAAGTGTTGATGTACTCTGTTTTTTCGATATTATGAAATTTAGTATTTTGAGCTTTCAGTATTTTGAACTTTCGAGATTTTGTACTCAGTATTTTGAATTTCGAGATTATGAGCTTTCAAGATTTAGAAGTGGACCCAATATACATATGTAGTAGGTTTATGGTTTTGAAATGGTGGGGGGTAAAACCTTCCCTACAAAATTACTCAAAATGTATAACAGTAAGTTTTCTGTTTTTTGTTTTTATGTTTGATTGCAATTTATTTATTTTTTCAAAGTTTATGGAATCATACTAGTGGCCTTGCACTTATGATAAGGGGCCCTTTCATTTCAATTTTGGGCGGCGCAGTGGTGCAGCGGTTAACGTTGTCGCCTCACAGAAAGAGGTTCTCCGGTTCGATTCTCAGCTGGGGTGCCTTCTGTGTGGAGTTTGCATGTTCTCCCTGTGTTCACGTGGGTTTCCTCCGGGTACTCCGGTTTCCTCCCACATTCCAAAGACATGCATCTGGAGCATTTCTCCCTGGGCCTCCACTGAAAACAGCCTCTGTGGAACCTAGTCAGACTTTCCTGGTCAACAAATGTTAAATAAAAATAAAAAATAAAATAAAATTTCAGACTTAAAGATGTCCAACATGATTCTGTCTGGAATTGTAGTAGTAGTTGTAGGTGATGCAATCTGATTAGCAAAAAAGTGCCTAGCTCATAATACAGTGGTTTGTTATTAGGGCTAATATATTTAGTGCCTTTACCATCATGCAGGGGGTTCAACAATTTAATGTATAACTTACAAGGCCTCTCCATTTCCAAACAATAGTGTTTCTTAATATACATATAGACAGAATATATGTGTGTGAATGAGAGGGAGGATAGAAGAATGGTGAAGATGCAAGGAGTGGAGGTGGCAAAGGTGGATGAGTTTAAATACTTGGGGTCAATAGTTCAGAGTAATGGTGAGTGTGGAAGAGAGGTGAAGAAGAGAGTACAGGCAGGATGGAGTGGGTGGAGAAGAGTGTCAGGAGTGATTTGTGACAGACGAGTACCTGTAAGAATGAAAGGGAAGGTCTACAAGAGGGTAGTGAGACCAGCTATGTTATATGGGTTGGAGACAGTGGCATTGACAAAAAGGCAGGAGTTTGAGCTGGATGTGGCAGAGTTAAAGATGTTAAGATTTACACTGGGTGTGACAAGGGTGGACAGGATTAGGAATAAGTATATTAGAGGGTCAGCCCAGGTTGGAAGGTTTGGAGACAAAGCCAGAGAGGCAAGATTACGTTGGTTTGGACATGTGCTGAGGAGGGATGCTGAGTATATTGGGAAAAAGATGCTAAGGATGAAGCTATCAGGTAACAGGAAAAGAGGAAGGCCTAAGATAAGGTTTATGGATGTGGTGAGAGAGGACATGAAGGTGGTTGGTGTGACAGAGCAAGCTGCAGTGGACAGGAAGAAATGGAAACAGGTGATCCACTGTGGCGACCCCTAACGGGAACAGCCGAAAGATGATGATGATGATGATGATGAGTGTTTCTTAATATACAGTCACTTAGTCCTTCCTAATTATGAACACGGTTTAATAAAGGATCATATTTTAGTCACCCTTTTTCAAAATATTTCTGCAGTCTGGACAGTACACACTATTATTTATATATTTGTTTGTTTGTTTATATTTTATTTATTGAAGGAGATAGTGTGACCAAGCATAGGTCATTTTGCATGGAGGCCTGAGGAGTGAGGCTTCAGTGATTAGGATGAAGTATAGTTGAGTGTAAACTACATTATAAAAGCATAAAGTAACACTAAATAAAGATTTGAATTGCTGAGCTTTTGTCCATGGAATACAGATAAAGTGTGCCAAGTATGACACAGGTTAAATTAGTATATAGTAAATCACATATAAGACAGCATACACAAAAAGTAGGCAAATACAATTTACAGTGTATATTCAACATGACGTATAGTCATATATATATATATATATATATATATATATATATATATATATATATATATATATACATATATATAAAATTGATTTATACAAGTAAAGGGGTATTTACAAAACTGAGATAATGGTGCAACAGCATACAATAAAGGAGAAGAAAAAAGAAAAGGGAGAACTGCAGGTGTAAGATAAGAAGAAGAGAGAATGAGGGATATTAAGGTGGAACAAAAGACTGAGGGTCAAGAAACAGGAATCAGATAACGTGTTTAGTATAGCTGCATACCTAGATTTTTGTTGTAGTGGATTTTCACAGATTTTTAAAAGAAGGTAGTATAATTTTTGCAAGCGGGTTAGCTAACATGTTCCACAGCTAGATACAGCATTAGGAAATGTAGAATCTCCTCAGTGTTTTTTTATCTGTTAGTATGTGTAAGGTATTGGGACCTTGACATGATGCAGTGGGCTAGTGAATAATAGGAATAAAAATAAATAAATAATTGCTGGATATCTGTTTTAGGGATATTAATGAAGTGGTCCAGTTTGAGTTGTATAGAAGTGGTATGATGATTCAGCTGAGGCCACTGAACTTTCCTTACTGAAAGACACTGGTGTTATCCACTGTGGAGGTTTTATAGAAACTTAGTTACATTATTATAAGAATATTCAGATTTGTTAAGCTAAGTGGTCTACAGGTTGGCAAGGATACTGCCAACAAAGAGGAAGCTGGACAAAAGATTATTCTTCATTTCCCTTTGGATAAGGGTATTTGTTGCTGGTAACTGTTCCACCATAGAGATGTAATACACATCTGCTAAATCAGTGTTTTTTTCTGCCACATTTTGCAGTAAACATAGCGCTCCCTCTTAGTACTGCTTTATATCTAAGAATTCATCATTATATAAATGAGCTGTTAGATGAGATGATTTCTATTGCATATGTCCATCAGTCATTAGTAATACACCATTTTCAAAATTACAAATGAACACTAAAAGTGTGTATTCCACTGCCAATATGAACCTTTCTCTGTAAAGGTTTTGGCTAAACTTATTTACCTACCCAGAACAGGATAAGGGCTTCCCTTTTAGTTTGGGAATAATTACATTCGGCTGTCACCAGTAATCATAAAGCAAATTAACTGGATCTCAAACTGCCGTCTTGGAGCTTGCATGATAAAACTGTACCTATTTCATAAGGTGAGTTATTCCATGCCAGTCTTGTGAACAAAAAATGACTAACACGGGTAAGTACTTCCTCCAGTGTTATCATTTTTTAGTTGTCACAAAAACCCATGCCACGTTTTCCATCCATTGACCCACTTTGGACTATCACATTCAATAACTTGGTACCACTGGGGAATGCGGGCAGTAATATGCCTGTGCACATCTATATATGGGTATGCACACCTGTTGAAATTTTAGTATAGTACAATGATTATATAATATCAATGCAAAAAGTTAAATTATCAACAAGCATATAATCTAATTAAACACTAAAGTTATACCTAATTAAACCCTATTAATTTTATATTAAATAGAATGGGAAGGAAAAAAAAGAAGCTACGTACTCACAATAATGTTCCATCTGTGTTGTCCATTTTCATTCTTCCTCAACTCTTGGGTTCAGATCAGATCCTTGGATCTGACTTGACCACTTCTACTAGCGCGTGGATCACTGAAAGCTCTCAAACTCCTCCCTTTCCCATAATGCCGTAGTCCCAAACATACCTCAGATCTTGTTTGCTGCCCTTTGTATCTGTAGAGCATTGCAAAGGAATAGCAATATTAAAATAACTAGCAAAAACCAAGATTCAAAGAAAGGAACAAGGTTCCTTTAGCATCTTTGATCCTTCCAAAAGAATGACTAGGAAGGGGCTTGTAGGAGGATAGTTGAGGAAGAATGAAAATGGACAACACATATAGAACATTATGGTGAGTACATAACTTCTTCATCTGATATCAATTTGTATTTGTTCCTCAACTCTTGGGACAGAGTCCCCAGTTACCTAAATCTTGGGAGGACTCTAAGGAAGGATATTCCTAAGTACCACTGAACCAAAAGCTGCTCTGACCCTAGACACGAGATCTAATTTGTAATGAGCAATAAAAATATGAGGATTGTCCCAAGTTGCAGCTGCACAAACATCATATAGAGAAGCTCTGGACAAAAAAGCTGAAGAAGCAGCTATAGATCTTGTGGAAGGAGGTTTTGGTGGTTTGGGTAAGGACATGCCCAATTTATTATAAACAAAAGTAATAGTCAGTCAACCATTTAGCTAATGTTACTTTAGAGACTGATTTGTTCAATTTTGAATCCAAAATGATACAAAAAGTTGTTCTGTTTTTCTAATATCTTTCCTTTTATGTAGTAGAAACATAATTGTCTGTGAACATCCAGCAGATGTAACATATAGTCTCCTTTATTAGAAAAATTTTGAAAGAAGACTAGTATGCTGATAGTTTCATTCATATTAGATTCTGACACCACCTCAGGGAGAAAGGAAGGGTTGATTCTTAGGGATACACTGTATTTATGAAAAATCAAGTAAGGCGGCTTTGAGGACAAGGGCTGCAATTCAGAAACCCTTCTGGCAGAGGTAATTGCTACTAAAAATATAGTTTTCCAAGTTAAGTATTTTAGTTCCATCTTAGCTGAAGGTATACAATGGAAAGTATGTTAGAGCTTGCAATACTACAGTTAAATCCCAGTGGGGAGTAGGATCTTTAATAGAAAGTCTAAGGAGACGTGTTCTTCTTAGACAGTCTCTGCAAAGTTTGGAAGATGCTACAGATAAATTATCTATTCCAACATGAAAGCTGGAGATGACAGCTAATTGCACTTTAACTGTAGAAGAGCTAGCTCCTTTATTGAAGATTGATGCTAGAAATTCCAGAACTCTATAGACAGGAGCAGAATAGCGATCTAATCGATTCTGATGTGCCCAAAATACAAATCTTTTCCATTTACTTTTGTAAAGTTTTCTGATGCAAGCTTTGTGAGATGACAAAGAATATAATGGGCTGGGGAGGAGACTCTGGGCTGTCTAGCAATCAGTGGAAGTGGGGAAACCATGCGGTTAATTTTAGGCCCAAAACGTCTGAATGAATCAAGTCTGTCGGGTCAGAGAGAAGGTCTGGAGCTGGATCCAAGATCCAAGGAGGGTGAAGAAGATGAGGCCAAAGAAAAAGAAACCAAATCTGATGAGGCCAATAAGGGGCAATGAGGATTATAGTGCTCTTCAATTGAGATGCTTTCTGAAGAAATTTTGGCATTAGTGGTATCAGGGGATATGCATAAAGGAGACTGGTGGGCCAATTGTGAAGTAGAGCATCTCTCAGTGACTCCCCCAGTGGGGGGATGAGGGCAAAAGACCTGCTGCACTTGTTGTTGAGAGGGGATGCATAAAGATCACAGCATAGTTGACCTCATTGATGGAAGATTCTCCCTGCCACCTTCATGTTGAGAGAGAACTCATGAGGCATTAGAATAGACCTAGCTAACTTGTCTGTAATCACGTTGGTTCCCCAGAATGTGAGTTGCTATCAGAAATCAATTGGAAAAGATCACCCATTGCCACACTCTTAAAGCTTCTCATCACAGGGAGTAAGATTTGGTTCCCCCTTGTTTGTTGATGTACCAGACCACTGACATATTGCCTGTTTGGACTGCAAAAGTGCTGATAGGGAGACAGTCTGGGAAAGCCTGCAATGCTAAGAGGACAGTTCTCATTTCCAGAACATCGATATGCATGTTGGACTCTTTGGAGGACCATGTGCCTTGGACTTTCCTTCCCAGGAAGTATCCCAATTTGGGAAGTATCTGTGGTCACTATGGCCTTGGGTTGGTGAAGAACAAAAGAATGACCTTTTTGCACTTGACTTGATTGTATTCACCATAGAAGATACTTTTTTGCAAGCTTGAGTAATCTTTAGCTAACTGGACAGAGGGTGGTAAAGAATGGACCATTGAGTAGCTTAATGTCCATTGAAGTATTCTCATATGGTACCTTGACAATGGTACTAGGATGATTGCTGCTGATAATGACCCTAAAGCCTGAAGGATTAATCAAGCTGAGAGAGAAGAGTTTTGGATGATTTTTCTGACCTGGACCTGAATAGTCTGAACTCTTGCCAAAAGATGATATGTTGTTTGAGAGATCATGTTGAAAGAACCTCCGGTGGATTCTAATGTCTGAGTTGGTTCCAAATGATATTTGTTTTAAATAATCAAAATACTGAGATGGGAGCATATTTGGATCAAGTAGTCACTGACTTGTATCAGTTGATGTCTGGTCAGAGCAGTGATGAGCCAGTCATCTAAATATGGAAACACTTGGAATCCTTGCTGCCTCAAGTGAGCTGTCACTTTTACCATACACTTGATGAACACTCTGGGGGCTGTTGTGAGACCAAAAAGCAGAGCTCAGAATTGGTAATGACTGGCTCCCAGCTGGAAACGTAGATATCTCCTGGAGTGTCTTAGGATTATAAGATGATAGGAAGTTATTAGGCTATTGGCCCTGAGACCCTTACAAGCCCAACCAAGAATTTAGCCCATATTCTGACAAGTCAGCACTCAATGCCCCTGTCCAGCAGGGGCACAGGTGGAATCCCAGGGGTGTATTTTCTGTTCCCCATCCAGTTATCCGGGTTGAGCTTAAAAACGGTTAATGAGGTACTCTGCTTGACATGGAGAGGGTGCCTGTTCCACAGAAGGGTGAGTCTCTGGGACACAAATTTGTCCTGCCAACAAGACCTATTGATATCACAGACCAGGTTGAGGCCGTGTATGCAGGTTACTCAAGTGGAGCTTGACTTGTGGATATGCAGAAGTCCCATCAAGAAGGGTCTGAGATTGCATTGTATGCCAGACAGATGTCATCTATGATGAGTCTGTATGAGACTGAGTAGAGGAACAGGGCTTTTAGCCTGTCTGTGTAGGGTAGAGGTTTGAGGCCCTGGATTCTCCTGGTGAGGAACCTCTGTGGTCTCTCCAGCTGCTGAATGTGTTTTATGAGGTACATGCCAAAAGGGACATTGTACTTAGTAATGGGTCTTATAAGGGAAGAATACAGGGATGTTATGACCTTCTTGTCCCTGGATGAGATACCCTTCCCAATGAGGTGGGCCATGTAGAAAGCTTTCTGTACAACAGAGGCAATATAGTGGTCAAAAGTCAGTTTGCTGGCCTGGGTGCCCATGTCCCTCACAACTGACTGCATGCTTGAGACCTTGTTATTAATGTGATAATTTGTGGGGATGTCACTCTTCCCAAAGGGGATGATGATGCATTTTTTGGCATTCAATTTAAGGCCATGTTTCTGGCACTAGTCATTTGTTTGGGTGAGACACTCTTGTAGGATGTTCACATCACTGGGGAAATTAATGATAGCGCCCAGCTTGCAGTCATCTGCAAACTTGGTCAGCCATAGCCCACTGGTTTTGGCCTGCACCTCAGAAAAGTATATCCCAAACAACAGAGGCTCCAAGACTGATCCCTGGGGTGCACTGCTCATTATGGGTCTACTGCTTGAGATGGCTTCCCCTATTTTGACTAGGTGGGTTCCATCAGTGAGCCAGTTTGCTACCCATCTGGTATCTTATGGGTTGATGCCTAGTTGTGAGAGTTTATCTATTATACCCAAGTGGGGAATAATGTTGAAGGCTTTGGCCAGGTCAAGGTAGGTGGCATGCACTGTCTTCCCCTAGTCCATGGCTTTGGTGACTGACTCAAAGAAGTCGGCCAAATTTAACAGGCATGATCTCCCCTTGATGAAACCAAACTGTGTGGGATCGAGTGTTTGGAGCTTGCCAATGTTCTTGTTAATGAGGTCTATGATAATCTGCTCCATGGCCTTGCAGATCAGGCTAATTAGGCTGGTAGGTCTATAATTTCCTGGATTGGTGGACGCTCCACCATTGTGCAAAGCGATGACAGTGGCTGCCCTCCACTTGGCTAGGATGAAGCCGGTACTCAGGCTTTGATTGAATAGGATGCCTAATGGTGCTGCAAGTTCCTGCCTGCGTTCATATAGAATGCAATCTAGGATGTTATCAGATTCCATGGAGGCTGTATGTTTTGCCTTTGAGAGGGCAGTGATGACTTGCTCCCTAGAGTTAAGGGGAGGGAGGCAGGTGCTGGGTATTGATGGGGGGCAGAGGGGTGAAGTTTTGCTGAACCTGTCTGCCAGCAGGTCAGCTATGTCTATGGCATTTGTGTATGTGGTGTCCTTGACCACCAGTTCTGAGCAGATCTGAATGCTTCCTTTGAGATTGCTCTCATATGTGAAGAAGGCCTTATGGTTGTCTTTAGTAGATGTGGCCAGTTTGGACTCAAAGTTTGCTTTGGAGGATTTTACTAGTGCTCTTATTTGCTTGTTCAGGCTAAGGAGAGATTGCTTCCAATTAGGCGCCTGCTCCTTCTTGGTCCCTGGACAGCAATGTTTTCCTTTTATTTTAGAGTTTATTTATTGCAAATGTCCACCAGGCAGGTTTACTCTTCTTTGAGAAGGATGAATTTGTCCTGTCGAGTATTCCGGATTCCATGCAGATATATAAATGCTCGTATAGGACTTTGGTGTAGGGTTGGATATTTGTGCCAGTTCCTACAGAGGGGGAGGGGGCTGTGAAGCTGTTTATACCTTCCCTCTGGAGGTTGTAATCAGCTTTGGAGAAGTTCTTTTGCTTGACCTTAGTGGAGGGGGGGGGTCGGGGGAGATGGTGACTTTGAAAGCGACCGCTTTGTGGTTGGATCTTACCAGGGAGGATGATACAGTAGGGATTCTGCAGTGGTTATTCATGTTGGTTAATACCAAGTCCAAGATATTATCACCTCTTATGGGGTGTCGACCGGCTGGTCCAAGGCATTTGCATTGACAAAATCAAGGAATCTCTAGGCATTTTTGCTTTGGCATGAGTAGTTCTTCCACTCTATGGTTGGATAGTTAAAGTCACCCAGGATCAGGGTAAAGGGTTGAATCCTGATAGATTCGCCGAGGTCCAGACAGGTGGAGTGGGCATCTTGAGTCAAAGTTGAGGGCCTGTAGCTAGCAATGATTTGAATAGGGGTCTTGTCAACAGTTAACTGCACCTGGAATGTCTCATGTGTGTCATACTGTTTGACCAGCCTGGAGGTGTGTATGTCTTTAATATATATTGAAACTCCACCTTCTTTTGTTTTGCTGCCCACAGTTTGGGGTCTGAATGTATGATAGGACAAGTAACCTGGTATGGGTGGGGTGCCCTTCGTAGCTTTGAATGAGGTTTCTGTGACTGTACAAATGTGAGCATCTTCCAGGGTTAAGAATGCTTGCAATGAGTGTAGTTTCATGTTTAGACTCATAGTGTTTAGCAGCATTACCTTTAATTTGTGTTTTGATGAAATTTTCATGTTGATAGTTTTGACCTCATGGCATTGCCTAAAAAAGGCACTATGGGGGAGGCAAAAGCCTTTGCCAGAAGCATAAAGCCTGAGGGAGGCAGATGCAGGCCATCTCTGGCAAAGCATCATGGTCTGTCAATCATGTCTTCTCAGGCTGTCAGGTACTGGATCCCCTTGGAATGACACCAGAAACTGAGCCAATTGTTAAAGTAAATTATTTTCTATTTGTATTGAGGCATCATTCTGGTTAACGATAGAATGCTGCTTAACGCTAGGGACATACCTGCCTGGGTCACATATTCAGTGAGCTTGATCATGTCTCTCTTCATATAGTCCAAGGAGGTACATCTGAAGTAATTCACGAAAACATGGACTATGACAGAGTCATAACAGTACCTGTTGTTGAGAGACGAGCACATGTGTGATATGGCAAATTCTGGTACCTGACAAACAAATAACAGTGACTTTCTCCTTATCCAGCCTGGTGAGGGGCACATCTGTGTGTCTCATAATGGAGTCTCCTATGACAAATATGTTGGGTTTATGGTTAGGCCTTAGTGACTGTGAGACACAGGTGTGTGGACTATGTGTGGTGTGTGGTGTGGTGGGCTGTGAAGTTTGTGTGTGTTTTTGCCTTGGCAGTCTTTTTTGTTTGGGTATGTTTTTGTTGAGGACCTCCACATATGTCGGTGTGTGTTGTATAGGTGTGAGTGGTGTTTGAGGTGTGGTGTTTGTGTTGACAACCTCCTCAGTGCCAGATATACTGGCTTGTGAGGGAGAGAGCACAGACTCTAGGATCTTAATTGCATCTCTCACAAATTGTGTTCCTAGGTGGTAGTAGTAGAGGGTTGTTCTTGTACATGAGGCAGTTGCTACATTGTCTCAGGATGCCCTTGTCAACCAGACTGGCAGGAGAAACCACAGGAAACTGTCCATCCATATTTGTCAGAATCTGAGGGAGAGAGGCCAGAGAGAGCTAAGAGGGTAAAGGGTGGAATGTCTAAGGTGAGTACTACTACGTGATCACACAAGTGCTACTAAGGGTTTAAATACCACATAAAAATAGAAGATTCTAATAACACAGAAATGTAGAGAATTTTGCTAGCCCCTGCTCTCTTTACCAATCAGCTTGTGCCAGACAAGGTCTAGGCAGCCTTGCTACTCTCACTAGCAGAGAAGATAGGCCCCTACCAAAACAAGATGGCTGCTAGAAACACAGAAGGCAAAAACAAACAGCTCTGGATGCAGCAAACCTGTATCCAGACTATGCTACTCAATTTAAGGGTTAAGAACTCAGTAAAACTCACAGAAAAGCACATATTAATCACTTGCAGACAAAAACAGTATGAAAAAATACAGTTAAACAGTAATAAAATTCAGTAAAATGCAGTTAAACAGTAATGAATTGCAGTAAATAGCAATGAAATACAGTTAAGTGGTAATGAAATGCAGTTAATCAGTAAAGTGCTTTAAAATGGTGCAGATGTGATAAATTAACTATAAGGCACAGATAAAAAATGTTAGGCAAGTGGAAATGCAATAAAATATGTGAAAAAATGAAAAAGCACTTAGACTGGTCTTGGAGCCTCAGGAGTTTTATAAAACGTCCAGAGATGATGCACCTCAGCAGAACCTGGTTTATTTTGATATGATAGTAAACATTCTGAAGATCTATTGAGCACATCCAATCATCCTGATGCAGAAAAGGCAGAATGGACTGAACCATGACCATCTGGAATTTCATATATTGAACTGACTGATTTAGCTTGAAGAGATCCAGAACTGGTCTCCAGTCCCCTGCTTTCTTTGGCACTAAAAAGAATCTTGAGTGAATTCTGACCTATCTTTGGTCTGATAAGACCTCTTGGAAGACTCTTTTTTTTTCTAGTAGCTTGTGTATTTCCAGTGCTGCTGCCTCCTTCTGACTGGGTGGAATATCAGGGATTTTCTTTTAAACAGAGGTGTTGGATGGGAAAATGGTATGATATAACCTCTTGATATTATATTATTCACACATGAATCTTTTGTAATTATTAACCAGGCTGTCTGGTGCAGGGAAAAATGACCCCTAACTACCTCCAGAGACAGACAGTAGGGCCTCCTTTCAGGAGTGCTGTTAGGATCTGTCAGAGAAAGAATCTTTCAGTCCTTGTTTCTGCTGATCCCCTCTGCCGCAAGGATGACATCTTCCATTAGAGTCCCCCCCTGACTTTGGGGAACTATCTCCACGTGGATTTTGAATGATTCCTGGGATTTCTTGAAAAACATATTCCTACCTCCTCGGTGATTCCTAGAAAAGGTTTGCTGAGGGGTCGAAATATGTATGCCCATTGCAGGCAGGGTTTTACCATCCTGCTTACACCTGGATTGCACGTCCTTCACTTCTGGGCCAAACAGAGAACTTCAGTCAAAGGGAGTATTGATGATGGAAGCTCTGAAGGGTTCTGCAAAGTCACACAAGTGCATCCAGGCATGCCTCCTTATGGAAATGCCTGAACCCACTGCCTGTGAGTTACCTTCTGCTGCATGAGATTTAAGCCTCATGGACAAATTGGAAATGGACTGAAAGGTAACAAAATGCAAGGCAACAATGCTCTCTGCCTTGGAAGATATGATCCCAGAGAAGGATTTGGTAAGTTATTTAATCAAATCCCTCTGGAGTCTAGTGAAGTGTGCCAGATAGTTCATCAATCAAAGGGCAAAGGTTGCTGAAGCATAAACACACTTCCCAAATATGGCCAACTCCCTAGACTCCCTGTTAGGAGGGTGGACAGAGGAACTCTGTTCTGCTAATTCCTTCTTGGTGGCTGCCACTATGACCACATCATCAACCTGTACTACTTTGCTCCAATAGATACTGTCCTTGGGTGGTGCCAGGATCTTGTCTGGCCTCTTGGGTATTGGTTCAACAGTATCAGGCTCCTTCTACTCCCCCTGAGAGACCAAATGAATGAGCTCATCAGTGGGTGGAGTCATCCAGGAGGTAGATGGGCCAGCACCAAAAGGGTCCAGGAATACTGACTCCTCTTGGAAAGGGTTGTGGGGAGACCAACCATGCATTTGCTTTAGGAGTTCCAGAATGTCTCCAAATGAGACTTCATTGGGTGGTGATCTTGGGGACCCTTCCCCTTCATCAAAGTTGGTATATTCAGTAACTGAGTCTTGAGGTGAGTCTAAGTGCCTCCTTTTGCACTTTCTCTTCCTGGGAACTCCTTCAGAGGGATGTTCTAGAGATGTATCGGAAGAAATCAGTATACCTTGATGGGTATCCTGGTGGCTAACTTGTGCTAACTGTCCCTGTGGTAAGGATGTTTGAGGCTTATGAAGCAGAGACAAATGGGATAGGGTGGTCTGAGCTGAAGAAGGTAAAGAAGTTCGAGCTCCGGGGATAGAGAAAATTCTCCACTATCTCAAATACTGAATAGAATATCTAGGAGAGAAGGAAACAGACATCTTTGAAAGAACATGCATATGGGCCATAAGCTCCTTCCTCCCTGAAAACAGAGCAATTGAAGAGGGATTCTGAGCTGAACTGTCTAATGCCAAGACTCCAAGGGGAAGAGACAGCTCCGACAGCTTCAGAGTTGACTCTAACATCTTCGACCTGGCACCAATACTATGGCTCCAAGAGTCATCCTCTGAGCTGATCTTCTCAGAGACACCAACAGAGTCAAAAATACCAGTATCTTCAGATCCAAAGTGAATGACTCAGGATCATTCTGATGTGACAACTCAGATACCAGAGGTTGGCTCGGAGAAGTAGCAAGCAAGGGGGGGTTGTATTAACAAAGGTCTCCAGACCTGATGGGGTCGGGGCTGAAGGAACCCCATTTGTATCTGCATTGAGAGAAACTTCCTCATTATCCTGTCCACATTGGCTTTCAGTCAAACCTTTTGAAGAGCAAGTCAAGGATGATGTGGAGAAGGGCCTTGAATGGTGGTGTCTCAGAGAATTCTCCAAGAAGGGGTATGACAGCCTAGAGATGATGGGATCCAGACCTAAGAGTAATGATTGGATTCAAGGTGAGTTTTCTTTTTGAAGTGGAGTGCACAAGTATTTCAAAGGGAGAAGGGAGGATACACTAGAAAAATTAGAAAATATAAGAAATATAGATGTAAAATATATTTAAGAAAATAAGATATAAGATGAAGAAAATTATTTAAGTCACTATTGTTTGTGTCTTTCGGCTTTTCCCAGTTAGGGGTCACCACAGCGGAACTCTGGTCCGCTAATGATTGGCAGTAGAGTTTTACGTGCTGGCTTGCCGGGCCTAATGCACAACCTATAATCCCAGAAAATATTTTACTGACTCGAGAGCTGAAACAGATCTGAAGATTTAGAAACTTTTGCTGGAGGTTCTGATCTTGGAGCCGATGAAGCCATAGGCTCCAGAGAGCTTTTTCTGTACTGTCTCTTCTCAGACTTCTTAGAGGATGAGCCCCAGAAGATGCTGGTGAAGCAGAAGATTTAGAGGGCAGCAAGCCTATGAGAATGAGCTTATTCTTGTGGTCTATAATGGCCCTAGGGTTAAAACCCTTACAAATGTCACAGTTTCCGTTGAGGTGTGATGGGCCTAGGCAATAGACACATTTAGAATGTGTGTCTGATAGTGGAATTTTGTGGCCACAGGCTGAACATTTTTTGAAACCCGAGGGCTTCTCTGACATTTTAAATAAAGGTTGATCAATCTCAAGAAAGATACAAAAACCACAAAGGATCAACAACCAAAAGTCCAAGAAGTGATAATGTAAAGATAAAGATTTTTTTTTTAAATTTAAATAACTGTAATTATAGAAATTTACCCAACTGTGGTAAAGACTGGAGTACCGAAAAGTATAGAAAGAACTACCAACAATGGTAACTTAAAGTAGAGTACATGAGTACTTCAAAGGGAGAAAGGAAGATACACTAGAAAAATTAGAAAATATAAGAAAAAAAAGATGTAAAATATATTTAAGAAAATAAGATATAAGATGAAGAAAATTATTTAAGTCACTATAATCCCAGAAAAATATTTACTGACTCGAAAGCTGAAACAGCAACCACATCTGTACTCTAAGGCAGCAAACAAGATATGAGGTATGTTAGGGACTAAGGCATTATGGGAAGGGGGGGCTCGAGAAATTTCAGTGATCCACGAGCTAGTAGAAGTGGCTGGGTCAGATCCGGGGATTGGATCTGAACCCAGGAATTGAGGAATGAATGAAAATTGACAATATCAGATAAAAACTATTTACAAAAAGAGAAATCTGTAGATAAATGAATATGAGGTACATAACAAATAACTATATTTCTATAAACTATGTAAATCATGCAGGAGTCAGAATTTACATATAATTGTACTTACATAATTTTAAACGTACGCATAGGCTATAGAAAAAGGAGACAACAAGTAAGAAGTAAAATAGTAATTAAAAGTTCAGTATGATAAAACAGTTTTCACAGTTTAGGGCAATATTTAAAGTTATTTTTGTATTTCAAGAGTGCATTTTTATTGAAAATATTTATTTTTCACAAAGAGCAAAATATTAAAGGAGTCTAACAAAGAACTAGTATCAGATTTTTCTGAATTTTTAAGTATGTTTTTCTTAGCTACTGCTAATAAACCCTATAGTAGAAGTCGTGATATACTCCCACATCAGAAAACTAAACAAATAGTGCCTTCCAAACCAAATCCTGGAGGTAAATCCCCTTCCTGTGGTTTGGGAACCAACTTAAAAAAACTTCTGTGAAAAAACTCACCAATCTAAAAACTCATGGCTTACAGGAAAAAAAAAACTAGCAGTGTCCCTGTTGAAGTACTACATTCTCCAAAAGAATATAGTGGTGGGAAGATCCTTTGTAGTATCACACAACAGAAAGGTGGATAAAAGTGAAAGTAGGACTCTCAAGCTGCTTCTTGTCTGAACATATCTCTTTATTTGTAAATACTACTTTACAGGCAGATGAGCATGCATTTATTTAAATTCTTTAGAGAAGGAGCTTTCTTCGAGATATGTCCGCCCACAGAGGTGGTGCCATTGCTGGGGGATGTATCACCACTGGGGGGTGCGGTCTAAACACTGCCTTGCCAAACAAGTTCTACCTATTTCCAAAGACTTAACTGCTATGTTTCAATTGCATCTAATGAAAGATACCAGATCTGCTCAAAAAATCATAAACATAAATGTAGCAAACTGTAGTGGAAAGCAAAATCAATTCCATTTAAAAAATGTGCCTTAATCTATAACTTTCTACCCTACACTTATTTTTCTTTATTGTAAGACCAGTCTATGTATTGCCTATGCATGGGTACAACTTTCCAGCAAATTACATTCCCAGCTTAAACCATTATAAACTGCTAAAGCAAAAATGATTAAAAATGCTAGGTATGTTGACCAATCAATACATACAAAGACAGAAAGAGAGTCTTAATTTTCTGGAGCCAGTTTTGCTGCACTTTCCTGGACCTTCCTCTGATCTGCATGCAGGAGTTAGGTCTACATTCATGTGTTGATTCCTATAGCTGAAAGTTCCAGTGTTAGACGTGTATGTTCATCTAAAGTGGGTTAGATATTGCTAACGATCCAGTCTTGATTTAGTCCCTTGTGGGTGACATGGAGCTTGCTTGGTAGTTATTTAGCCAAATAAGAAATACCCCTGTTTAGGCTGCTAGGGTTATATCTTTAATCATTTTTTCTTTTCTCTTCTTCTTTTTTTATATAAAAGCAAAGCTGATCAAGGTTACTGAGAAATTCAAATATCTATCTGTCTCTCTCTCTGTATGTATATATATATATATATATATATATATATATATATATATATGTATATATATATATATATATATATATATATATATATATATATATATATATATATATATATATATATATATATATATATATATGGTTTACTACTGAATTAACAAAACTGCATCGGTCGACCAGTCACAATGTCGATCTGAAATGCTGAATCTGCACCGTCGAAAAGGCAGCCATTTCGAAACTGAATACAATGACACCCATAGTTCGATGCATTCAAGTTCAATGCATTCAACATAGCAGGAGGTGACATCACTCACCCATGCTATGCAGTTTAATATACCGTGACATTCCACAGTCAAGGGCAAATTTTATATACCAACTCCGAGATCGCATTACAGTGAGGAAATGGGTTAATTCCCTGTTCCTCACTGAACTGCAATCTCCTTTCACAATGCCAAACTCAGATGATCGACCTACACTATCCATTCGCTGTAGTATAGTTAATGTTTTCTGGTTCGATGTTCTGCCCATTGGAACCAGCCGGTCATTCTCTCAAGTTCAGTAAATGTTACGGTGGTCTAATTTCCTAAGATTCAGTACATAGTTAATAGAAGATGAGTTATTCCGGCCTAGTGGTTTTACTGCTCTCATTCGAATCTGCCATTCTGATTTCTTCTTCTTCTCAAGTCTGTCATTTTTATTGCCATCCAGGTCTTCATAGTGGATCCTGTCAATGACATGAAAAGTGAAGGCGTTGTGTCCAAAGTTTTCCATAGTGTACTTGGCCAAAGAGTTGGTAGGGGTGCCTTAATGTATGTCGGTGCATTGATGTGCTTTCCTGGTCTTTAACTTATTGATAGTCTTTCCCACATAAAATGCCAGACAAAGCTTGCATTGTGCTCTGTAAACAACTGTTTCAGAGTTGCACTTACTGTATCCTGTGCTCCGAAATTTCTTCTGGTTGTTAGGACAAAATAAAGCATCCTGGTTGCTCATGAATCTGCAATAATTGCAGAAAGGTGAGCCACAATGATAGATGGCTTTCCAAAGTTGCAAGTTCTCTACTGGTACTCTTCTGTCTACATAGTACCTTACGCTCTTGTTTTTATGGCTGGTAAAGGCTGTTTTTTGGGGCAGAGTTTTGCTCTCACTAGTAATGCACCAGTTCTCGATTGCTGTCTTGATGTAGTTAAAGTCCAATGAATAGGTGAGGATGATGCTAGTTCTCTATCTATCATCGTCTCTGTGTCTGGTGAGGTTATGGGGATATCTGTCATCTGATCAAAGGAATGTTCCAGTCTGGGTTCATTATTTTCTTTACAAATAATGATGGGATCTATGATATGCTTGATAAAACAGTTGCAATATCCTCAGGACAGAAAGTCTTTTTGCAGTTCTATGACTTTTTTTTTTTTTGTGAATGATTCTTTTTCCTTAGTCACTCTTGCCATCCTCAGACCTTGTGATTTAATTATATTAATTTTTGCTCTCTAAGGATGCATGCTGCTAAATTGATGTAGCAGGTTGACTAGGGTGGGTTTTCAGTACATGCCATTGGTGAGTAATTCTGTCTCCAGATTTTTTTCTAATCTGAATGTCTAGAAAATTAACTGTATGTAGTCTGTGGGTGGTGGTAAAGTGGAGAAATCACTTAAGAAGATCCTGGCTCCCATTCCAAATAATAAAGATGTAATTGATAGAGTGGAGGTAATAGGCCATCTATTGGTAAAAAGGGACATTGTACAAATATTCCTCTTCCAATTCTCCCAGTGCAGTGTTAGCCAAGCTGGGGGCCATGGCTGTTCTCATTGCAATCCCTGTGGCTTGTTTAAAATATATACCTTTGAAATGAAAATAGTTATTGTTAAGCAAAAGTTTTAGCAGCTTTCCTTTGGATTCAGTTTCCTCGGGCAGGGCTTCCTACTCCCTGTTGTAAGCTTTGGTTACTGCTTGTATGCAGTAATTATGTGGGAGGACTGTGTACAATGCTTCAACATCAGTTCTGACCAGGATAAAGCCATGGTCCATTTTGATTTCCTTGATCTTTCTCAGGAAGTGCATGGAATCCAGTATAAACAATTTGTTGCTTTTGGCTATGGGCTTGATCTGCACCTCCAGATATATCAAGATAGTTTTGGTGATAAAACCACCACTGGCTATCACTCGTCTGTAAGGAGGGTCAAGTGGATTCCTGTGAGGCTTGGGAATGCCAAAAATGTTTGGAAGTCTCGGGTGGGTAACTGTCAGAAATTCATGTAGATCATTGCTTATAAGTCCTTCCTTGTTAAGGTTTGTGATTTCAGTTAGGATCTCTTCATAGGCATATTTGATCCTGCCCATATCGATGTTTTCATAATATGTAGGAGTTTTGAGCATATTCAGAATTTCAGCACTATAAGCCAATGTATCAATGACCAAAATGCCTCCTCCTTTGCCCGCCTTCATGATTTTCCTTGTTTTATCCTTGTTTAGGCTGCTCAATGCTCGGTTCCTCCTTATCAGAAATGTGAAATTTCCTTATAGTGGGTTTGTTCAGTATCTTGTGATGTCTGCCTCACATTTGTTCTTGAAAGTGGGAATGGTGGGGTTGGGAGGGGGTAAAAATTGCTATTTATTTCCCATTTTCTTACTTGGATAGTGGGTATATTGGGACTGCTGTTGCCATGTTGTTTTTGCCATAAAAAAAGGTTAAGTTTCCTTATAAAGAGTTTCAGATCAATGAATGTGCCCACCAGCTCACTCCTTTGGAGTGGTATGAACGTCAGTCCTCTATTCAGAATTTATATTCAGTCCTGTTTAGTGGCTTTGAAGAGTTGTTCCAAATTGTGTATTGTTTTCTCTGTTCCTATGACCTTGTCTACTGGTGAAGGGCTTACAGTTGAAGGGGTTCCAGTGATGTTACAGATCTCTCTTCCCCTGCCATGTTTTGTCTCATCAGTGTTATGTTCCTTGTGGGGATCTGTCCAGTTATGGTTGGTATCGGTTCTGTGAGTGGTGAGCTTGTGGTGTAGGTTGTGTATTGTCCTTCTGCTGTGGAGTACTGGGTGGTGTCTTATTAAATTCTTTCTGTTGGTCCTTATATTATTGGGTGGTCCATTCTGTTGGGTTTCATGCAGGGGTCTATGGAAGTGGGTCTAGTTCAGGTGCTTTTGGAAAACAGGTATTAAAATTTTTATAGTTAAGAATTGTCAGTCTGCAGAGTTTATGTAAATCTTTGAATGTCTGGAAAAATAAGCATTCTCAGTCTGCCTTTTTTTACTTTTACACCTCTAACATATTTTGTTATTATGTTTAAAAATATACAGATTCTATACAGAATGAAAAAGTATGAATACATTTTCATAAGAATGCTCTCCAAAATAAATAAAATAAGAAGTTATATAAGGAGGAAATTTCCATATAATTTGTTTTCAGACAAGGTTCAAGTCAGAAAATGAAAAATATAAAAATATATATATATATATATATATATATATATATATATATATATATGGGATCTGGACACGTGCTCGACTAGCATATGTCCGAATCACAAAACACCGAACACACATACACGAAAGCGCTTAACATTGACAAGTGCTTCCGTGTATGTGTGCCTGTCAGTCTACTGTGCGGGTAAGGGAAAATTCCCTTTTCCCCACTGTAGTGCGATCTCAGAGTGAGAATATTAAAGTAGGGGGTGCAGGGGGCAAAGCCCCCCTGCAGAAACGTAGATTTTTTTTTAAACTAGACATACACGGAAGCGCTTTTTGATGTTAAGCGCTTTCGTGTATGTGTGTTCGATGTTTTGTGATTCGGACACATGGTAGTCGAGCATGTGTCCTAGATCCATATATATATATATATATATGTGTGTGTGTGTGTGTGTGTGTGTGTGTGTGTGTGTGTGTGTGTGCATGCATATGTGTGTGTGTGTGTGTGTGTGTGTGTGTGTGTGTGTGTGTGTGTGTGTGTGTGTGTGTGTATAGATATATATAAATCCAATAATATGTTGTATGAGGTAGATACATGAGGTCTGTTTATATTATTTAAAACTTAATATAACTATGCTAAATTAGAATAATTATTTTTTCTGGACATGGAATACTGTGTATTTTCTGAATTTTAAAGGTTGTTTTATGTGGAATGTCAAACCAATCTTCCTTACTGAAATGCATGTTTTACAGTACTTTCAAAATTCATAAAAGGAGGTCATGATTTCATTTTCCTGTTTAGAATCATCAGCTATATGAATAAAAACAGTTATAATCAGAGCCGAATGCAGCACTAGGTGACCTAGGCAGTCGCCTAGGACCAGCTGGCTGTTAGGGGACTGCTAGCCAGGGGACTGCCACATTTACTTTTTAACTAAAAAAAAAACAAAACAAAAAAAAACAAAACATTTATTTTTAATTTAAAAAAATACACAACTTCCTTTTCCTGCATGCATTGACACACACCTGCTGTTGCTTCTTCAAGACATTCCTGCATGCATCAACTCACATAGCTGCTGGCTAAGATGTTTGCTTCATTTTCACATGCAGAATTTAAATGCAGACAGAATACAAGACATATAAACATTCTGTTGCATAAGTAAGATGTTTGTGTGTGTGTGTGTGTGTGTGTGTGTGTGTGTGTGTGTGTGTGTGTGTGTGTGTGTGTGTGTGTGTGTAAAAATGCCCTAGTTAGGGATGGCAGGTTAGTTAACCTACTCTGGCTCAAACTTTATACCTAAGTTACAGGAGACAAGAGCCTGAATCCTCTACATTAGCTACTAGACTATATGAGTTTTGGTACATTTTCAAGGAATTGTAAGCTTCAGTGCATTTTCACTGCTCATGCTAAGTCAATTTTCAATGTGCACCTGTTTTGTTTAGCAAATTGCCATCACTGTTTGTGCTAGAAAAATTGAAAGTAATGTTAGTAGCACAACAGGTAGCACACTTTCTTTTGATTCAGAAGGCTGTGGGTTCTGCAACATCATGTAGATGGATTGCTGATACTGTGTTGTACTTTAAAGAGGAGGTGCTGCTGCAGTCCTAAGTGTGACTTCCTTTGGATGAGATACCTAGTAACTATGAACTTCTTGTTAGTTTGCCACCCATTTCCTATTGCAATATTACCAGTTTATCATTATTTTAATGTAGCATATGGAATTTATTCTTCAAGGGCAGCAGGGATTGAATTTGTAGATGAAACACTGAAATATAAAGTTGTTTGCCAGCAGCAACATCTTAATTAGTTACAGATCTCTGTAATGTTGAATTATTCAGATGACTTTTACTTCTGCAGTGATTGTGCATATTGACTGATATTGGTGGACTGTAATGACCAAAGTCTAAGTGGCCTTTTATATTTGAAATATTATGAAATGGGCAGTTTCACCATTATTGGTTCATAAGTTTTGCTTCATTGCTTACTGGAAGAATGTTCAAAACTGCAAATTTAAAACACACCCGAACAAGTGTTGCTGTATTATGCAAGGAATATAATTTAATACAATCAGGAAGGTGAATCAAAGAATATGTGCATGTATGAATGGTCCTAAAATGTGTGCAAGGGGCATATGGTTTGAAAACATCACAAAGATAAATTTAATTTGCCATTGTCCAAGATGTATTTTCTTCGAATGTGGGTTTCAGTGAATGTGAGTTTCCAGGGCAGAGATGTTTACTCTTCATGCTAAGTCTGTTTTCATTGTGAGACTGTATCATTTTGTTTAGCAAATGGCTATCAGTGTGTGTGATATAAAATTTGAAATAAAAGTTTTAAATTAAATCCAAATATCTGTAATCACTTTAGAAGTAAAGAAAAAAATAGTATGCCCACTACAGGTTTGAACAATGTTTATGGTGATTAGGGAAAAATAGCCAATTAATGGGACACTGGAATGGCTGTGGAGGGATGGGAGTCTACTGGTTGTGGAGGGGCTGCTACCAGGGGTTGCTGTATGTGGGGGGACCCAATCCATTACCCTGTCTAGGGCCCCATTTGACCATGATCTGGCTCTGGTTGCAATATTAATAGGTAAAATAGATAAAATCCAGTGTTGCAAAGAAATATTTTTACAAATAAACATTTTAAAAGCTTTAAGATAAAGTTAATATAATTTGTTCCCATTAGAAAACAGAGAATATACAGAACAGTTATTAAAATATATGCCATTTTTATTTTTCTCTGAATATGCAAATGTTGGAGAATTTTGAATGTTTTATTATATTATATTATAAAGTGAAACACTTCCTTTCAAATAGCATCATGTGTGGGATCTGTCCGTAGCATAATTGCAATAAATAAAAAAATGTCATTATATACAGGAACCAATATTTAAAAAGTTAATCCAGCTTTTCTCCAAAGGTCTTATATGGTTTCTAAATGCAATTTCTGACTTAATAACATACCTTAACTATAACAATACAATTATATTAATCTAATTTGTATATATTTTTTGGGGGGAAGGGGTAAATGAGCAAAGTGTAATACTTTAGACAATAAAATTATCTTAATTTGGAATACTTTATATTTGGAAATAAAACACTTTATTCCAATGAGAGGCAATACATTTAGAGTTAGTCATGATAACAACATAATTTGCTTTTATTGTAGATTCAGGGTCTGATTTTATGATGTCTTCCTATGTAATTATTCACATTTCTCTTATATCAGTATTTTTATCATAGCCTTATTGCCGAGTTGCTAATAATGTGTTAGCTTTATTATTACTGAATGATAATTTAGAAAATTAAATAAATTATATTACTAAATTATAAACACAATAATGACATATTAGAAATATAAAGAAGGAAATGATATACAAACAATGACATTTTAATTTCCAAATATCTTCTAAATTCAAAACCTTTGCTATTAGAAATATCTCTGAAATATCTCTGAAATAATCTGCTGAAGGTTCATTAGCTAATGCAAAAATTGGGTATATTGGGCACTTTCCTCATAGACTTTTTATTTATTGTTTTTCTTGATTAATATGAGTCAATTTTAATATAAACTCTGGAGTTGATATATAAAGCTTTACTAGCATCAGTATAAACAGGTAGAGCATGATATTTTCCAAAATGTTAAATAGATTTGGCCAGTCATGATACTCATTTGCTTTCTAAGTTATCAAGAAATATTAATGTACATTTTATTGTTAACTGTACAATCTAAAATTATTCATTTCTATGTAATCTTGAGTTTGCCTTTTCAGTACGCATTTACTCTGATCATAATGAACTAAAGAGAGGCTTATGGTTTTGATTATAGCAGTTATAATGGTTATAAAGCATTGGGGTCTAAATTAAATAAAGAAATAGGTTTGAGGTCGTTATCTTCTCTTAAAATGGGAAGCAGCATAGAAAATAATAGAATATCTCCATGATGGTGAAGCTGTTTGTTTTTAATAATAAATAATATTAAATGCAATAATATAAAATTATATGAAATTATATTTGTAAAGTCTGGAGAGGCTTACGTAGAAACAGAAGAGCAATACCATTGATAAAGTGCTTGTGAATATTATTATTAATAAAGATATTCATTTTCTAATCATTTAAATTATTTTTTTTATTCCCACTGCAGAACCAGGTCCAATGTATCCTCGACCAACATCCACTTGGTCTATCTATTCTGTGTGAGAGAAAGACAGATATCCATGGCATACCTCGCAACCTCTTAGCACAAAAAATCTGGACAAAGCCTCACAGAATGGGGGGGGGGGCAAAGGCCCAAAAATAGGGACAGATTTTAAATTTTGCTCTTATAAACCTAGCAAGCTGCTAGAATAACACAATGAAGGATATGAAGTCTGAAACACAAATGTATATTGTTATTTAGTGACATCAATCCTCAGATTATTCCAGTGATTTGCCAGAAAAATCACAAATTTTATTAAGAACAGACCAAAAATATGAGGCAAAAATCTGGACATTCTGCAAAAATCTGTATAGTTGAGAGGTATAATCCATGAGCTAGGCAAGAGTCTTACAGCACATACTTTCTTGGCTGGAAATCCCAATCAGCTCATTCTCTCCATACTGAGAGTCAGGTGGTAGGGAACAGACCAGCTTGCTCTCTCCCCAGTGGAGCAAAACCACCCAGCAGTGACTCTTCCAAGTTATGCTATATGCTGTTTTCTGAGGGGAAGTGTGCCTTCATGCACTGAATTCTCTTCAGCCTAGTATGGAATTGCATGTGGGGCTCACTACACTTGAGTTCTATGGGTTAGAAAACCTAATGTTCCTGCTAAGTGTCACCTGTGTGGCAAGTCAGAGCCACCTCCTTCCTCCCAGGATTGGTGAACTAGCAACAGCCACTCACACCCCTTCACCCCACCAGCTCCTACAGACAGTGGAACCACTATTTGACCTTCATTTAAATTGTTTGATATCATAAATATTATCAAAGTAGACTATAAACTTACTTAATACTTTTTCACTATCAGGTACTAATATAATATTGTATTTTGATACTTTTTATATGAACTTTTTGATTAACATAGAATTATGACCTTCATACTAGTCTTTTTAAAACTTATAGAGGTAGGGAATACCTGTTCAGGTCTTTGAATGTTTTATTATAATTTTAATGCTGTCATTTATTTACATATCAGGAGCAAATGAGAAGAAAATATCACATTCATGCACTCTTGTCATGCTGTCACATTCAGAAACATTTTTGTTTTGCAATTAATTTCATATCCTTTTATATTCCTCATGCTAAATTTGCAAGTGATTTTACAAAACAATGAAGATTATAGTCTGTTGTTTAATTTTTTTAGTTCCACTGCTTCCTTAGGTTTTCTTTAAATCCACACTAGCAAAATGATGTAATGGTAGGTACTGTGCAATGATTTACATATGGTTGTAAAATGTGAGTAATCAAAAACAAGTTGCCTCTTTAAATGAGACACTTTTTACATTATGGTTCCACTACTACATTAACACGTGTATTAAGTTTTATTGTGACCTGTTCCACCTGCAAGAGCTAGTTGGCAACTTGCCTTTTCTAACATTGTGTATATACTCCAAACCTGGTCATGAGAAAGCAGCCAAGACCTTTAATGGTAAAGATGCAATTCTATACCAGAAATAGCCAATTCTGGCAAAACTGTGGCAGAAGGACAAAGTACTAAATTTTGGAGACAGTAGTTTGTGGAAAATGATTACTCACTGTACACCAGGCAGAAGAGGAGTAAATTTATTCCAGCAATCAGGGAATGTCAAGAAGGATTTGTTTGATTCAAGCTGCTATATCCAGCTATCTTCGGAATATTTTTCCTGGAAGGTCAAGGTCATTTTTTGATGCAGAACATGCTAAGGAGTTAAAATGAAAGTTTGTCCATCAAATAGTGAGTTATCAAACAGAAGGGGATGCTGCTGCTTGTTCATCTGATAATAAGGCTCACAGAGTGACTATTGCCAATGACACCTTTTGCAACATTCCAAAGGAAAATTTTGAGAGACAGGAAAAAGCAAAGGAGTTGATTAGAAGAACCAGAAGTACATTGAAAATGTACCAGAGAATGGATTTAGGAGTTGGAGATTTAAAGGAAGAAAACCAGCAACTTGGAAATCATTGAATAAATGTGGGATTATAAAGCAAATACATTTGTGAAATATGACAGAACAAGAAAATCTGGAAATATTGGACTTTTTTGACTTTGTTAAGCTTGTAGAGGACCCCAAAGCATATGCCCTACTTTATGTCATTGATGTCTGGAAGAACATTAAGGAGAGTTGAGGAGGAAGGAAAAAGGTGACTGAAAGTAAAACAATTTTTAACAGTATTTTTATAAAATATGAGATATACAGCATGCTATAAAATAAAACTATTTCAGGTATATTTGTGTGTAATAGGGATACTAAAATGGACAGCTGCCCCTTTTTCCATCCCTTTTTCTTTCTTGTTCAGTTTTAAGAAATGTAGGCACTGCAAATTAAAAAGAGAAGAACCCCTTGGCAAAAGAGCAAGATGTAAGTATAACTGATATGCTTTTTCTTAACTTTGCATAGGAAATTACTAGATTAAGGCCCTGGGCTTGATCTAACAACAACTTTTAAGGGAAATGCAGGTAAATAAAAGAACACTGAATATAATGAAGTTTTCCTCTAGAAAATAAATGTTCACAGTGCAACAAAAAAAGCTTGTAGTGGACGGCAATTGTGTTTCTGGTTCCTATATTTCTATAGACATAATCACTTAAGAGGACAATAACAGAACACTTCTTTCTTTTAATGGCTATGAAATGTTTTCTGAAAGCATTCAGTTGTTTTCAACATCTGGGAGAAGAATAACGATAAGACAAAAACAAACAACACTTAGTGGAAGTAGAAGCACAGACTGCACCATGTGTCTTAGCATGAATAACATTCATTATAGGTTAATTGAAGCCTGTGAGTATGGCTGTCATTCTGGAAGAAATGTCCCTATTAGAAGGGCTAAACTTCATTATTTGAAGATGTATGTAGTTTTGTGTATTAGTATTAATAGGTTCTGTGGGGTTCTGTGGTGTGTATTTTTAATGTCTGAGTATTTTCATTAAAACCTAGAATCTTGTATGATGTGACATGGGTTCAAATGGATATGACAAGAGAGAACTGCATAAAAGATCAACCTGCCAAATATTAGTGTATGCATGTAACACAAAAGCTGAAACTAGACATTTAAAAAAGCTGTTGTACATAAAAGGTGGGAATAATAACTTCTTAGTATAATGACAACCCTTACTATATTATAGAGGACTTCCAAGATGGTTGCACATTGAGTAACAGCTTCCCAGTATGAAAACAGAAACTCAACAGAGAAAGCTCATGGACTTGCATTTGTGGATAAATTTGTAGGTGTATTGCCTGGATGCCAGGAAGGAAGAAATACAGAGGACCTGGAATAAATCAGCTACAAAAAGTGAGGAAGAAGCACTGACTGGGGAAAGTTCTGCAGCTATTCAGAAAAAAGCAATACAACCTCCAGATGTGAATTCCAGTAACCTACAGGAAGATATAAGACAACTGCACAAAGACCTGGTTAAAATGAATGAAACACTGATGTAGTATATCAACATAAACAACAAAAGGCTGGAAAATGGACAAAGGTTTAAACAAGTATTCAGATGAGGTGATAAAACTGCAAAAAAATTAGAGTTTGAAATGAAGAAAAAGCTGGCTGAATATGAGGCTGCTCAGGAATAGATGTTTCAATAACAGAATTAGCGGACAAAGCACACAGCGAAAACCTGAGATTTTCAGCTATACCAGAGAAGCTGGAAGGAACAGACTGCATTAATTTTATGAAAGCACAAATAAGCAACTGGACTTGTATTCTACAGTAGTTGTTAGTTGAAAGGACACATTATGTGTATGCTCCAAACCTGGCTATTAGAAAGCAACCTAGACTTTTAATAGTAAGGATGCAATCCTACCAGCAGAAGGAGTTAGTTTTGACAAAACTGTGGTAGAAGGACAAAGTACTAAAAGTGGGAGACAGCAGAGTGTTTGTGGAGAATGATTACTCATTGTACATCAGGCAGAAGAGAATCCAATGTATTCCACTATTGATGAAGTACATGCTAAGGAAGAAATACAAAAGTTTGTCCAACAAAACGTGAGCTGTGAAACAGAAAGAGATTCTCATTCTTGTTTTTCTGGTAATGAAGACCACAGAGAGACTATACCTGTGAAACCGTTTCCAGTGTTTAAATGGAAAATGTTGGCATGAAGGAAGAGAGCATGAGAGTTGACTAGAAGAACCGAGAGTACAAGGAAATGAAGCAGAGACAGAATTTGGGAGATGGAGATGAACAGTAATAAAATCACTAACTTAATCTGGTATTACAATGCAGTAATTATGACAGGATGAGATAATCTGGAAATATTGGACTTTTTCAGAATTTGTTGGACTTGTGGGGGACTCTAAAGCATATGCCCTACCTACTTCATGTCATTAATGTTCAAAAAATGCTTTGAGGATGTGAAGAGGAGGGTGAAAGTTAACAGTAAGTAAAGACATTTTTTTCTTACTAGCACTATTTTTGTGGTATATGGTTTTCTTTATAATGGAGATTATAAGCAGGTGTTGCTGTTCTTTTTTCCTTTTCTTTCTCCTTTCACTCTTTCTTCCTGTTCAGTTTTATGAAATGTAGGTAATGCAATGAAAAAGCCTGGTTAAAAGAACATGACAAAATAAAAATAAATATGCTTTTTCTCATTCTTGCATGGAGAAATGACTGGATTAAGGATCTTAGATTGATTTAGCAACATGTTTAAGAGTAAGCAAGTAAATAAAAATATATTGAATATTATGAGGCTTTTTTTCCTAGGAAATACGTGTATGCTCAGTAGCAGTTCTGCAGCTGGTCTTCATGTTTCCATGTAAACAATCTGATAAAGAAAACAGGCTGCCTGGTTCTCATGTCTCCATGGAGACAATCTGATAAAGAGAAACTGGCTGCTGTCTGGTGGAGAGTGACTGGCTAAATAAAAAAAAATGGAGAAGAGAAATTGGCTAGAACATAATGTTCTTTGAAAGCATTCAGAAGTTTTCCCACCTGGGAGAGCTACAAAGAAAATACAAAACCAATTAGCACTTAGTAGGAGCACAGGCTGCACCATATGTCTTAGTATGTTTAACCTTTCTTTTAGGTTAACTCAAGTCTATGAGTGTGGCTGTCAGTTTGGGATCTTTGTTCCTGTTAGGAGGTAAAACTTTAGTATTTGGAGATTTACAAAGTTCTTTGTGTTAGTATTAATTTAATAGGTTTTTAGGGGGTATGGGGGTGTGTTTATTTTTTGTATCTGAGGACTTTTGATAAAACAAAAAAGTTTGTAAGATGTGACATAGACTGAAATGAATATGACAAGAAACAACTTATAAAAGTTCAACTTGTCAGTGTATGCATGCAGCACAAAAGCTGGAACTAGACATTTAACAAAAAAGGTGTTATACATAAAAGGTGGTAATAATAACTTTTTAATGCAATGATCCTTTCTGTAATGTCTTTAAATGTTAACAATCTCACAAGATAAATACAAAAAGGAAAGAGTAGTTAACTATATTAAAAATGTAGAGTACAAATAGCTATGTTACAGGAGACACACTTAGAAAGAACTGAACATGTGAATTTGATAAAGAAAGGTTTTCAGGATGGTTATTCGGTGGAATAACGTATGTATACGAGTGAAAGGGTTCATGTTTTTAACTGATTCTGTGTTCGTATCAAGTGGCTTTATTAAAACTTCTGAATACTACTTGTTTGAGTCTCCGCTCTGTGTTTCAGCACTCTTTTCTTGGATTTAAAAGTTTTTTATTGTGCAGTTCCACTATTTCTTGGTTATTCGGTGGAATACCTGGGACAAAGGAAAAGATAATTACTTATATTAATTGCAAGAGGAGCTCCAATAGTGATAGAAAAGGATAAAAAAGATAATAATGGCAGATTTGTACTGCTAAGGGGATACTGGCAAGGGGTGAGGATTACACTGGCATGTATTTATATTCCACATAAAACTGCTATAATGGAGTTTAAGAAAATTCTGGGAGAAATAATCAGTTTTCAGCAAGGAATATTACTTTTAGTGGGGCCTGTTGAAAAGAGAGGAATTTAAGGAATGGGTAGTGGAGATTATTCAGGAGTTCTTAGAGAGGATAGACATTTCTTCTGAAAATATAGCTAGGGAGTAGGATAAAAGTGGAATTTAAAAATAGGGTGGAAATAAAAGAAAGGAAGCTATGGTTAAGAAGTAACAAGAATTATTTGGAGGGACTGACAAATGTTAAAGTATTGCAGAATAGGGGGAATCTCACAGAACAAGAAGAAGATCAGCTGAGGAATGCTAAGGAGAAAATAAGGGATTACCTAGTTAATATGCATGAGTTTAGAAAGACTGCTGTTAAGTAACTGTTTTTTGATAATAACAGTAGAGCACAAAAACTTTTAGCACAACAAGTCAGGCAACAGAAAGTAGAAAGGGCTGTCGCCAAGCTTAGGGAGCCTATAACATGGAAGGTAACAAGAGATTCTGTAGAGGTATTAGAAATATTTTCGAAATTCTGTATAAGTCTGTATAAAGCAGAGAAATATGGAAATCAAGAAAATATACAAATGGAAATGTTTATGGAAGAATTACATATGCCAAGGTTTGATGTAGATGAGGCTCAATCAGGGGCGGCTCGTGGCATAGGGCTGCCGGACTGCAGCCCCCTCAAAAAGAAAAAAAGAAAGAAAAAGAAATGAAAAATAAAAAAAAATATTTTTTTAAAATTCGCAGACTTCGCGCATGGACCGAGTCCCGGCTTATCGGTCTATTGCGCATGCTCAAGGCAGCCCGGCCGTCCCCATACGGGGACACAAGGAGCGTCTGTGCACTTTTACAGTGCACAGACCCGCCAGGATTATGGGACGCGTCCGGACTGCAAGAGGAGCAGCAGGGACTCGGGACAGTGCCTTAGGGATCTCGTCGGCGTCGGGAAGGAGCATGTGGATCTCGCGGGTCTTCAGTATTGCGCGGGAAGGATGTATGTACGGACGTTAACTCTGGATGTATTCAGGTAAGGTGCCTTTCAATTTACAATGTTTATTTTTCTTTTTCTTTGTGTATGGTGCTTGTGCTTTACTGGAGAGTTTGTGTATGGTGCTTGTGCTTTACTGGAGTGTGTGTGTGTGTGTGTGTGTGTGAAAATGCCCCAGGTGCTTATGGTGGTGTGGTAGGGAATGCCTCAGGCTTGAACCCTGTACCCTGTATGCAGGTGTTAAAGACTTGAGTTCCCTACCCACCACCATTTGTAAAAAAATTTCAGATTTTTACCTCATATTTGATCTGATCTGTTCCTCATAATATCTGTGGTTTGTAAATGTTGCAATGCTTGATATTTGATGGTGTAGTAGTAGCATTGTTGCCTCACAGCTGCAGGTTCTTGGGTTTGATTCTTGGCTGGGGTTCCTTCTTTGTGGGGTCTGTATCTTCTCCCTGTGTTTGTGTGGGTTTGCTTTTGTGCCCTCCCATGTTACAAAGACATGTCTGCATTATTTCTTCCTGGGCCTCCGCTGAAAATTTGTTTATTTGTTCCAAGTCAGACTGTCCTGATTAAAAATGTTAAATAAAATTGATAGGCATTTGAATTTCAGACTTAAGGGTTTCTGAATGTTTAATTCCCTGCGTATTTGATGGTGCAGTGGTAGTATTGTTGCCTCACAGCTATAGGTTTTCTGGTTTGATTCTTGGTTGGGGTGGCTTCTGTGTGGAGTCTGCATCTCCTGCCTGTGTTTGTGTGGATTTGCTCTGGTGCCCTGCCATTTTACAAAGATGTGTCTGCAGTTTTAATCCCTCGTCTCTGCTGAAAATTGTTTTTGTTCTGTCCGCAGTAAATTTGACAGGCATTTGAATTTCAGACTTCAGGTTTCTGAATGTTTAATTCCTTGCAGATTTGATGGTGCAGTGGTAGTATTGTTGCCTCACAGCTATAGGTTTTCTGGTTTGATTCTTGGTTGGGGTGGCTTCTGTGTGGAGTCTGCATCTCCTGCCTGTGTTTGTGTGGATTTGCTCTGGTGCCCTGCCATTTTACAAAGATGTGTCTGCAGTTTTAATCCCTCGTCTCTGCTGAAAATTGTTTTGTTCTGTCCGCAGTAAATTTGACAGGCATTTGAATTTCAGACTTCAGGTTTCTGAATGTTTAATTCCTTGCAGATTTGATGGTGCAGTGGTAGTATTGTTGCCTCACAGCTATAGGTTTTCTGGTTTGATTCTTGGTTGGGGTGGCTTCTGTGTGGAGTCTGCATCTCCTGCCTGTGTTTGTGTGGATTTGCTCTGGTGCCCTGCCATTTTACAAAGATGTGTCTGCAGTTTTAATCCCTCGTCTCTGCTGAAAATTGTTTTGTTCTGTCCGCAGTAAATTTGACAGGCATTTGAATTTCAGACTTCAGGTTTCTGAATGTTTAATTCCTTGCAGATTTGATGGTGCGGTGGTAGTATTGTTGCCTCACAGCTATAGGTTTTCTGGTTTGATTCTTGGTTGGGGTGGCTTCTGTTTGGAGTCTACATCTCCTGCCTGTGTTTGTGTGGATTTGCTCTGGTGCCCTGCCATTTTACAAAGATGTGTCTGCAGTTTTAATCCCTGCGTCTCTGCTGAAAATTGTTTTGTTCTGTCCGCAGTAAATTTGACAGGCATTTGAATTTCAGACTTCAGGTTTCTGAATGTTTAATTCCTTGCAGATTTGATGGTGCGGTGGTAGTATTGTTGCCTCACAGCTATAGGTTTTCTGGTTTGATTCTTGGTTGGGGTGGCTTCTGTTTGGAGTCTACATCTCCTGCCTGTGTTTGTGTGGATTTGCTCTGGTGCCCTGCCATTTTACAAAGATGTGTCTGCAGTTTTAATCCCTCGTCTCTGCTGAAAATTGTTTTGTTCTGTCCGCAGTAAAATTGACAGGCATTTGAATTTCAGACTTCAGGTTTCTGAATGTTTAATTCCTTGTATAATTGATGGTGCAGTGATAGTATTGTTACCTCACAACTATAGGTTTTCTGGTTTGATTCTTGGTTGGGGTGGCTTCTGTCTGCATCTCCTCCCTGTATTTGTGTGGATTTGCTCTGGTGCCCTGCCATTTTGCAAAGACGTGTCTGCAGTATTAATCCCTGCATCTCTGCTGAAAATTGTTTTTGTTCTGTCCGCAGTAAAATTGACAGGCATTTGAATTTCAGACTTCAGGTTTCTGAATGTTTGATTCCTTGCAGATTTGATGGTGCAGTGGTAGTATTGTTGCCTCACAGCTATAGGTTTTCTGGTTTGATTCTTGGTTGGGGTGGCTTCTGTGTGGAGTCTGCATCTCCTCCATGTGTTTGTGTGGATTTGCTCTGGTGCCCTGCCATTTTACAAAGACGTGTCTGCAGTTTTAATCCCTGCTGAAAATTGGTTTTGTTCTGTCCGCAGTAAAATTGACAGGCATTTGAATTTCAGACTTCAGGTTTCTGAATGTTTAATTCCTTGCATAATTGATGGTGCGGTGGTAGTATTGTTGCCTCACAGCTATAGGTTTTCTGGTTTGATTCTTGGTTGGGGTGGCTTCTGTTTGGAGTCTGCATCTCCTGCCTGTGTTTGTGTGGATTTGCTCTGATGCCCTGCCATTTTACAAAGGCGTGTCTGCAGTATTAATCCCTGCGTCTCTGCTGAAAATTGTTTTTGTTCTGTCCGCAGTAGAATTGACCGGCATTTGAATTTCAAACTTCATGTTCTTCAGAATACATAGTAGCACAACCTTTTTTTCTAGCAATTTTCTAAGTTTATAAGATGAATATTTTAAATTTGTCCCTATTTTTGGGACTGTATTCCCCCATTATTGGCTTCGTCCAGGTTTTTGTGCTAAGGTTGACAGCTATGGCAAGAACTGAATTCACTGAATATGGACTGTAGAATTGTGCATATTTACTGATAAAGGTGCACTGTAGAATTGTGCATATTTACTGATAATGGTGGACTGTAGAATTGTGCATATTTACTAATAATGGTGGACTGTGGAATTGTGCATATTTACTAATAATGGTGGACTGTAGAATTGTGTATATTTACTAATAATGGTGGACTGTGGAAGTCTGAGTAGACTTTTTATGATAAATGTTCTCAACTGGGCAGTTTTGCCATTATGGGTGCATATGTTTTGTTTCATTGCTTACTGGAAAAATGTTCAAAACAAATTTAAAACACCCTCTAACGAGTGTACTGTATTGTACAAGGAATATAATTTTAGTACAATGAGGAAGGTGTATCAAAGAGCACATGTATGTTTCATATGCAAGGGGCCTATGATTCGAAAACAGCCCAAAATTAATCTTTATCTGCCACTGGCAAAATGTATTTTCTTTGAATGTGGGTTTCAATGCTGTTTCAATGAATGTGAGTTTCAAGGGCAGAGAAGTTTTAATGCTAAGTTTTCATTGTGAGACTGCATTGCTTTGTTTAACAGATTACTTAATGTTTGTGCTGTAAAATACAAAATAAAACTTTCAAATGAAGTCCAATCATTGAAGTAAAGCAGTATGCACATTAGTGTTTATGGTAAATGGAGTGAAATAGCCAAGTAATGGTTAATTGGAATGGCTGCAGAGGCTCCAGTTCAACCATTATTTTGTCAGGGGAAGGGCAGCAAACTCAGACAGGCCCAGCTGAACTATACCTCCCAACTGTCCAGATTTTCAAAGAATGAATAGATTTTTGCTTCTTATTTTTGGTTTGTTGTTCATAAAATTTGTAGTTTTAATTCCTAAATGATTTGCCAGAAGTCACTAAATAATAAGTTTCAGACTTCATAACCTTCATAAAATGCATGTTAAAGTAAGAGCCGTTCTATCAACTGTCTCAATTTATACAAGAGCAATTTTAGTACTGTTTATATGTGCCCCAATATATTTGGCCTTGTTCAGATTTACTGCATTAACAGGTTGAGAGGTACATGCAAATAAATTGCTTTATAGAATTAGGCATAGCCAACCTCTCAACTGTCCCCAATTTTGGCTCAAAATGTTGCTCTTCCCCTAATAATCCCTCCATAAAATAGCAATTTTGGAAGAAAACATGGAGGGTTTACAATTAAGAAATAACTGTAATAATCAAAGTTATAGATTACTTGAAATGCATGTAGATTCTTTTATTTTGTCAGCTGCTCAAGGTAGCAGTACTAATATTAAAGTGTCCCTTCTTTGACAGGTAGAAGCTGTATTGTGTGTCTATTTTATATTTTTGCATCACATTTTTGGTCCATTTTTCATAAAATTGTGTTTTTTGGCAAATTAGTGACAAATCACTAAAGACTGAAGTTAGAAAATGACAGACATTTGAGTTTCAGATTTTATACCCTTCAGAAAATTCATACTAATGCAAGACCTATTCTATTATCTTTCTAAGTTTATTAGAGCAATATTTAAAAATTGTCCTTCTTGCTGTGCCTTTGTCCCACTTCTGTGTATGGCTTTGTCCAGATTTCTTGCTCTTGAAGTTGAGAGGTATGACAAATGTGTCAGGGCCATCACAGTCAGCCAGAGAGATTTCAAATTGTGACATGCTTGTTGCACCCCACTCCCCCATGTAGTGACTCTGGATGTGTCCAAGCAAGGCAAGGAGTAGTTGTATCTACCTTGGATGGGGAGGACACACTGCATAAGTACTACAGTGGCTTTTCATCTGTCCTTGATTTTGCAGAATGGTCTGGTTTCTGTCATATTTTTGTACTGTTGATTTATGCTTATTACTCAAAGTGCCTGTTGCTCTGTGTTTAAGTAGCAATGCTTTAATGACCATAAGGTAAGCTTGTCTGACATCGTAAGATGCAAGTAAGCTTTAATAAGCATACTGTTAAAGAATTGCCAACATTGAAAGCCTTTCTGTTGTTGCCATGCAGAGAATACTTGACTAGATAATGTATAAGCCTTGGGTATTAAAGGACAGGATTCCATTATTTTAAAAAGCTCATTACACTTGTTGGAGACTTCCAGTCATCTCTACAGGCTTTACCGTAAACTAAACAGAATGCCAATCATGTGTGGTCCATAACCTGTACAGTAATCCTTTAAGCAATGTATCTTGAGCTTGTTTCTTGTTTGCTTTTCATTTTTACTTTTATCATGTTTTCCCCATGAAACGTTGTCAGGCAGCAGGTCTTTTTGGATAAGAAACATTTTTACAAGTGGGGCATCACATAGATTTCTACTTTCAGCATGTTGCTTGGTACTTTAATAAAGCTGAATATATTATAATTAGAACTGCAGTGCAAGGAGAAGTAGTTTGAGTTGAGTGCTTCTGGTTTTCTTATACTTGATTTTGACTGGCATTCCAGTAATGTATTTAAAAGTAATTTATTTTTTCATGCCTCACAACCTTTTGTTTCCATCTAGATATTAAGTAAGCTGTCATGCAGCCAATGCATTGAAATATTTTTATTCTTCTACACTTATTTTTGTCTTGATTGGACTTTCATAATGATGGTTTGCCACCCAGGGCAGCGTATTTAATTAAAGTTAGTTTTTTTGTGGTTTTGTGCATAGCTCCTCCCCTTTATGGTTGACCACACCCCTTCCCTTTGACCCCGCCCATTCAGCGTCTCCTGCAGCCCCCCTGTGATTTGAAGTCACCAGCCGCCACTGGGCTCAATTATTAACATTTATGATAGGAGGAGATGGGAAAGTCCCCAGGAATAGATGGTATTCCTGTGGAAGTTTGGAAGCTAGAAGGGAAAACTGATTAAGATCTGGAAGGTTTTGTTTAACAGTAGTTTAAGATGAGGAGAAGTACCAACATCCTGGAATAAAGCAGTGATAGCTGTAATACCTAAAGAGGGTAAAGATATATCAGACCCAGCTTCATATAGGCCCATTTCAATACTAAACCATGATTATAAAGTGTTCATGTCTATAATGGCTAAAATAATGACAAAAGTAATGCTAGAATTAATGCATATGGATCAATGTGGTTTTGTGGAGGGGAGGAAACAGTTGACAACAATAACAGAACATTTATGATCCAGAGGGAAGCAGAATTTAAGGAAATACCATTGTTGGTGGGTCTTGATGCAGAGAAAGCATTTGACAGACTAAGCTGGGACTTTATGAGCAGGACAGTGGAAGCATTTGCATTTCCTGAAAAAAATCTAAGGTTGATTAGGATGATATATGAGGGGTTTGAGGTGAAAATTAAAGTGGGTGGGATCCTCTCTGATAATTTCTGCTTGAGCAGAGGAACCAGGCAGGGGTGTCCTCTTTCCCCTTTGTTATTTGCATTATATTTGAATCCACTGGTAAAGAAAATAAGGGATTCAGAAATCCAAGGATATAATTGGTACAGTATTCAAGAAAAGCTGACTCTGTTTGCAGATGATATTATTTTATACATGAGAGAACCAGAAAGAGACATTACAGTATTGTGGAACATTGTAAGACAGTTTCATATCTTTTTGGGATGCAATATTAATGAAGCTAAAACAAAGGCAACAGCTGCAAACTATGTACTCACAAATTGGTTTAGCAATATCCATATTTATGGGGACATGATAAAATTAAGTACTTAGGAGTATGGATTAAAAAGGATTTTGTTATGACAGCTAAGAATATTTGGGAAGAGACTAAACAAAAGATAAAACAAACAACTGATAAATTGGAAGCTCTGTTTTATAAATATGGATAGCAAGATACAATAAGTAAAAATGTTTTTAGTCCCTTTGGTTTTATACACAGGTCAGGAATATTTTCATCAACAAGAGAAGAAGTTGTGGATACCAATTACAGAGCTGAAGGATTTTTTTCTGGGAGAAGAGGGCAATAGTCAAGTGGAATAATTTGATCCTTCCAGAAGAACAAGGTGGTTTGGGATTACCTGATTTGAAGGGGTATTTCAGAGCTACACATTTAAGGCTCCTATGCATAACACAAACAGAAAGTTAAAATTCAAAGTGGAAAGGGATGATAATGAAATGGGAGGGAGCTCAAGAAACAAGCAGAGACTAGGATTGTGGATGCATATCCTTAAGGAGAATAACAATGACCAAATATAATTTAATATTCATAAAGTAGCAGAAAGTATTCTAAGAACTAAGCCAACATGAGAATGGAGGAAAGAAATTCTGATAGTAAGGACGACTGCAATCAGGGGTATAGAAAATAGGGGGATGGAAGTTACTGGAGAAAACTGGCAATGGAATCAAGGTATTGGGTACAAATAATTAGAGAGGGAAATGTAATAGAATACGAAGAGGCCAAAAATTAATTTGGACTGCAGAATAGAAATTGCATTCCCTATCAAGGACTGATATCAGAGTATAGGCAAAGAGAAAGCAATAGGAGGATCCTAAGCAAAAGACCAGCACTGGTAGAGCTTTTAGTAGAATCTAGAACAGTAACTGCTGCTAAAAAGGGATAAGTAGTAGGGCATATACAATATTGCATGATAACTATAGGAATCAATCAGAGGAGGTTAGAAAAGTTTGGGAAGAGATATTGGATAAGCAATTCACAAAGAAACAGTGGGGGATATATGTATAGATTCCAAATATGCAACAAAGTTTAGAAGATTTAGGATCTTTGCATAGGTGTTTATAATATTTTTCCTCAGGTAGATTGTAAATGTTGGAAGTGTGGTGGAGAAGAAAGAGGTAATTGGGAACATATTTTTGAGAGTGTAATGGGATGGCAGACTTTAAAAATTCTCTGCAGACTACTCTACCAGAAATACTGGGTAAGCAAATTAGTGTAACTAAAGAAATTGTTTTTTGAGCTGTGATGCAGAATAGGAAATGCCTAGACATAGTAAGGCTTTGCTGAGTTTAATTCTGGTGCCTGCCAAAAAAGTGATTACTAGAACATGGAAATCAACATCCAAACCAATTGTAGTAGGAATAGTGAATTTAGTAACAGAGATAAAAGAACTGGAAGTGGGATCTTTAGAAAATAGAAAAAAATGGGAATGGTGGGAACAATACATGTCGAATAATATTTTGGAGAAAGAGTGGGGTTTAAGGGAAGGCAGAAATTGAATGAGCTATATAATGTTTGACTGACAATGACTGGATAGATTATAAATGATGTATAATGTTTGCAACTGAAAATAAGTCAACATGGTTTGTTTTCATTTATATAAATGTATGATTGCCTATGTCATAAGTGATAATTTAATAAAGATACTTCTTGTTTAAAAAACAACTACACAATTAGGTACTATGTATAGTAAAGAAGTTATACCAAATTCCAAAGGTCTGTTACTTAAACTTGCTTCAGAATATGACCTTCAAGAAATTAGAGTATAAAAATCACTGTTGCTCTTATCATAATAGTAGATATACAAATAGCATCAGAACTAATAATATTCATAATATGATGTAAATTCCCCTATAAATGTTCTTTTCTCTAAGACACCTGAGAACATTTGATAAATTTCTTGTATAAAATGAAAAAGCACAGATAAGAGACTTTAACAACCCTACAAAATCATATAACTAGTAAAAGCATTATAAGAAAAAGAACAACCATATGAAAAACAGCAAGGATCACATTCACTGCATGTTCTCACACTATAAACATCATCTATTCATACACTCAACAGCATCTGCGCTCCTTAAGAGTTAAACAGCAGTATTATGAAACCATCAGACAGCAACATAATCTTACTCAAATTTTATCTTTGATTAAAATCCTTATCCATGTTCATGCCTTACATCCAGCTCTCTTGTAACCCCAATTCTTGCAACAGTATCTATCAGCCTAAGGGGAAGTCAGTGAATAACCCCTAAATATTTTAAGTCATTTCTTGTAGTAATAACTTACAAGTATTCCTTATAGGCATACCACACCAACCACCTAAAAGCATAATTTTTGCTGAAGTACTTCATGTAGTTATATTTTCCCTTCATTCTATTTTAACTATTAAATTGACTATCTCTTGTATAGTCAGTGAATCACTGGATGTTCATTTCCTAGGTATGGCTTTACAAACTCTCATCATTATTAGTTTTACCATTGCCTGCTCATTCATAACCAAACCCACTGATTTATCATAACCTAATCATCATCATCATTAGCCCCCCTTTTTCCCATTTTACTACATGGGGTCAGGGTATTGTGTTAACTGTCGCCAACTCTCTTGATTCAGTGCCACACTCCTGCCTTCTTCAACACTCATGCCTGACTGTCACAGATCTTCTTTCACACAATCCATCCACCTCTATGCTGAATGTCCTTGCTTCCTCTTACCTTCTTCCTGTCTGTCCCAAATCTTCCTCACCAGATTGTCTTCTGCTTTTCTACACATGTGCCCAAACCATCGTAATCTGTTCTCTTTGATCTCTTCTGCAACCGCTACTTTGGCTTTTGCTCTTATGTCCTCATTTCTTTGTCTGTCCCACAGTGTGCATCCTATCACTTTTCTCAGGCATTTCATTTCCTAAATCCATCAACCTAAATGCATCAACAATTTAGAGGATACCACTGCCTTTTAAAGTTCATCCAGTCTCATACTTGACAATAAATGCTTCAAAGTCCTACATGCACGTGTGTACTAGGCTAATGACCACAAGGGCCTTTTTAAACTTAGCCATGCATCTCAATTCTTTGACAAGTTCTAGTACCCTTGGTAAGTGTAAGCAGGGGCTTGTGAGATGAAACATTTACAAACAGGGGCCTTGGAAATGAAACATTTACAGGCTGCCTGTGTCCATTGGAGACACAGATACCAAATCAGGGGTGAATTTTCTGTTCCCCATCCAATTGTCCAAGTTACACTTGAATTGGGATAAGGAGGAATTCTACTTCACAAGGATTCTGAGCCTGTTTCAAAGAAGGGTTAGTCTCTGGAATACATACCTGCCTCTCCAGCAGGTCCTATTTATATCACAGATAAGGTTAGTTTTACATATTTAGAATGGGTAATTCTGGTGCTATTTGTTTTGCGGATATGCAGGAGGTCTATCGGGTGTGGTCTAACAATGCATCATATGCCGGGCATAGATCTCCCCTCAGCAGCCCGTAGGAGACAGAATACAAGGATAGGGTTTTGAGGCAGTCTGCACAGAACATGTTATATGTGCCCTGGATTACAATTGTTGGATCTGCTTGGTTAGGTACATACCAAAGTGGGCATTGTGCTGATTGATAGGTCTGCTGAATGCTGAATACAGTGGAACAATGACTTCCTTGGACCTAGATGCCATACCTTTGTTTATAAGTTGCACAACATAGAATAATTTCCTCATTATTGTAAACGAGTGATGGGCAAAGACTAGATTGCTGTCTATGTGTATCCCTGAGACCATAACTACTGCTTTGACTCTTAGGAGTGTGTTGTCAATATGATAGTTATGAGGGATGGATGACTTCCTGAAAGATACTGTTATGCATTTCTTGGTATTTAGTTTTAGGCCATAACTCTGATACAAGTTATTTGTCTGTGTCAGCCCTTCCTAGAAAACATTAGTGTCAGTGGGGAGATTCTATGACTGTTCCTAGTTTGCAATCATCTGCAAATTTAGTCAGCCAGAGATCCTTGACATTAGCCTTGAATTCAGAGAAGGAAACACCAAAAAGTAGCAGTCCCAGGACTGATCCCTGAGGGAATCTGCTTGTAACTGGCCTCTTTGTAGAGATGGACTCCTCCCTTCTAACTTCCATGGTCCTGTCTGTGAGCCAGCTGGCTTTCTGCTGAGTGACATAAGGGTTTATATGTAACCTCTTGAGTTTGTCAGCAATGTTTGAGTGGAATATTGTATCAAATCCCTTGGCTAGGTCAAGATAGGCACTGTGAACCATTTTGCCCTCATCCACTGCTTTGGTGATGCTCTGAAAGAAGTCCAGCAGGTTCAGTAGGCATGACCTGCCCTAGATGAAACCAAATTGGGTTGGGTCCAGTGTTTAGAGATTTCCTATGTCATTATCGATCATTTCAATGTTATTCTTTCCATGGCTTTGCATATGAGACTAGTGAGTCTTATTGGTCTGTAGTTTCCACTGTCTGTAGATCGCTCACCTTTGTGCAGAGAGATGACTGTTGCTGTTCTCCATTGGTGAGGCATGAAGCCTGTTTGAAGGCTACATTTAAATAGTAATTCCAGAGGGCCTGACAGGTCATGTTTCATGCTATTTAGAAGGCTTCCTGGGATATTGTCTAGTTCTGTTGATGCAGTGTTCTTGGCCTTAGAAAGAGCACTAAGGACCTGATCATTAGTGATAGTAGGGAGAGTTATATTTGATATTATTTCCTGAAGGGAGGTTGAGGGGGAGAGGGGGTAAAGTTAGAGATGAATTTCTCTACCAGTAAGTTTGCTTATATCCTCAGGCTCAGTATAGGTGGCTCCATTAATAATGAGCTCTGCACACAATTGTGTATTGCCATTGAGGATGTTTACATAGCTAAAGAATGCCTTGTGGTTGTTCTTGGCCTGGGAAGCCAATGCTATCTCAGATTTGGATTTGGTAGATTTCATTTGTCCTCTGAGGTGTTTGTTTAGTTTGATCAGAGTATTTTTATACTGTTGCGTACTACACCTCCTAATTTTTGCCATGATTTTCTTCCTTCTGTTATACAACCTATTGATGTTTCTCACAGTAAGCTTCTTTGTGTTACAGTCGATAACAAGATGAGATTTGACAAACACATTACCTTAACTGTGAACAAAATTCACATTAAATCAGGCTCCCTCTACAGAGTCAAACCCTTCCTCACCAACTCCACAAAACAATCTGTTGCCAGAACACACCTAATCTATACTCTTCTTTATGCCTCACCCATTCTCACCAACCTGTACAAAACAGACCTGGCAAAACTAAATGCCTGCTACAATAAAATTGCCAGATTCTCCACCAACTCTCCTCATAGATCCTATCACTGTACTGCCCTATGCCAACTAAACTGGCTTGAGCTCCCCAGTTATCTCACATACACCCAACTCACTATGGCCTGCATCATACTTTACCTCCCAGACAGGTTTCCTGCACTCCACAACCTACTTCAACCCCAGTCTAATAAAAGACTACTTAGATTTTCTGACAAATTCCTCTTAAAAGTCACAAAAGCTAACAGATTTTTGGCGATTCTCTTAACTCCAACCACATTGACAGAACATGGAACTCAATCCCCCAAAACATACTTACCACACCAAATCACTTACAGTTCAAATTTCTCATCAAATCTCACCTGTCTAATTCTTGGCTGTGGTCCTGCCTTACACCTGGCTGATTCCTTCCCCCTTTCCTGCCATCTTTATAGGCCTTCCTTCACTACACCTCACTGTTGATCTTTATTCACTCAGCCTAATAGGAGTCTCTCTTTCCCATTTATTTTCCCTCCTATACTCTCTCTCTAGATCCCCTGTCTATTCATCTGTGCCTCATCCTTCTTCTCTTTCTTTCTGAACTTCTCTACTATATCCTACTCTAAGATTACTTCTTTCTTAGTTAATCATACCTTTCTAAACAAAGAAAAATAGCTACTTCCTACTATCCTTAGGTTCATAGGTTGGTACTAGGCTATCGGCCCTAGGGCCTATACAAGCCTAGCCATAACAATTCCCTGGATATTTCTTCCCACAATATTTACTTCCCTGGACCCCTGTCTAGCAGGGTGACTGACGTGATCCCCGGGATGAATTTCGTATCTCCCATCCAATCGTCAAGGTTCCTTTTGAAGAGGGCCAAGGAGGCGTTCTGCTTGACATGTATGGCAGTTTATTTCAGATTATGGGGAGTCTCTGGGTCATGAACCTATCCCTCCAGCATGTTTTGTTCATTGTGATGACAAGGTTTAGATCCCTGGAGCGTGTGGCTCTGAGGGATTGGGATTTCTTTAAGTGGAGTATGTCCAACAGCTCAGGGTTTGACATGGCCTTGTATGTTAAGCAGAGATCGCCTCTGAGTAGACGATATGCCACAGAATATAGCTGGAGTTCCTTTAGATGGTCAGTATAGGGCATCTGCTTTAGGCCTGTGATTCTTATAGTGAGGTATTTCTGCTGCCTTTCCAGCTGTTGCAGATGTCTTGTGAGGTACATACCAAACGGGGCATTGTACTCTATAATGAGTCTAATGAGGGATGAGACAGTGGGACAATTACCTCCTTTTTTTCTGAATGAAAAGCCTTTAGTGATGAGGTGTGCCACATAGAAGGATTTCCTGACTGTTGCGGTGATGTGGTTAGCTGTGTCTATGATATGTCATGCAGGTGGAGACGAATTTCTTTGCAAAGTATATGAAAAGTTGAGTTTTAAAAAATAGTAGGTGGGCTTTCCCTTCCTTTTACTCCAATGCAAGGAAATAAAAGCTTTAAAAACTACAAGCAGGTTTCTGGTACATACACAATGCTGGAGCCATATTGTAGAAGAATAGACAGCCAACTGTTCTGTCTATTCTTGAATACCTCTATTTATATCTTGTTATCCTTGTATGTACCACTACTGTATGAGCTTATTTATTGTATAATTTGTTATTTGTAACAATCTTTATTTTGTTTGGGGCCTCTGCTGAAAAAGGGATTGTCCCCAGTCGAACTTTCCCTGTCAACAAACATTAAAGGAAAACTCCACCCTCTCATACAGTTTAACTCAATCGTTAGTTTTTTTTTCCCTGCAATATGGCTCCAGCATGTGCTTCCCACATACTTTGCAAAGAAATTCATCTCCACCTGCATGACATTTCATAGACACAGTTAAATCTGTAGTTTGCCCTGTCAGGTACTGCTCTCAATCTTAGATGGGCAATTAATTCTGCTAATGTCAGGAACACAGCAGTTGATATATATATAAAAAAAAAAAACAGACAGACAACTGTGGAATTGTTTTCACTGTTTTTGTTGCAGAGGGGAGGAGAACTTAACACTCCCCTTTCACAGCAAAACAAAGCAATTAGATCAGTCAGGGGTTTAAAGGCAATTGTCAACTCTTCTGACAAATTTACATAAGTAGCAGCACAGTATTGAAATTCTAAGCTTTAAATGGTATTTATAATAGTTTAACTTAAGAGTAGTAGCAAAGATTTCTGTGATATTTAGAGAAAGGTCAGTAAATATTTTTTCTTGCAAAGTATAAATGCATTTACCATTTTCTAGCACCCCCCCCCACCCCGGCACACACACGTGCCAGAACTGCAGAAAGAGAGTCAGATGACAACCCTATCAACTAGGTGCACTGATGCTGTTCATAAAAAAGGTCTTCTATGCTTTGTGTGACATCCTTCCAGATGGGGATGGATATCTGGTACATGCAGATCCATTGTAAGAGATTCCCCACTGACTTTGATTCAGTCCTTGCATTGTCAGAGAGCAGCCATAATATACAGCTGAATTTACTTTAACGTACGTTTACTATGTGCCCTTGCATTAAGAACACTTTTTTGTGTCTTTCGGCTTTTCCCGGTTAGGGGCCGCCACAGCGAAACTCCGGTCCGCTAATGATTGGTAGTTGATTTTTACGTGCCGAGTTACCAGCCCTGATGCACAACCTTCAACGAAGGTACACCCATTCACGCATGTCTCCACGTAGAAGACGCTCTAGTTGAGAGTCGAACCGGACAGCGTCTTACTGTGAGGTAACAACTCTACCGCAGCACCACCACCGCAGCTATTGCATTAAGAACACTAAGAAAAGGAAATCAGAAGTACTTAACTGTGTTTAAATGCACACACACACACACACACACACACACACACACACACACACACGCGCGCGCACACACGCACACACATGCACACGCACGCACACACATACATACTTTATATACATACACATATACAGAAACACACAAACACACACACATACTTTTGTACACATGTACTTTATATACATGCACATATACAGAAACACACACAGAGTGTGTATGTGTGTGTGTGTGTGTGTGTGTGTGTGTGTGTGTGTGTGTGTGTGTGTATACAATTAATTATTTATAATAAACATAATATAGTTAAGCATTATTAATGTATACATTCTAGTAAATGATTTACTTGGTCACTGTCACAAATTGGCTATGTGTTCCACATGCAATCTTGGTCAGTGTCTTTCTGTCAGTATTTTTTTCTTTGTATTGATAAGTGCATTAGTATAGTTAAGCATTATTAATGTATACATTCTAGTAAATGATTTACTTGGTCACTGTCACAAATTGGCTATGTGTTCCACATGCAATCTTCGTCAGTGTCTTTCTGTCAGTATTTTTTTCTTTGTATTGATAAGTGCATTTAATAGTTGTTATTATCTTTGCCAGTGTAGATTATGTTGTGGCTGAAAAGGGTCCTGGTACCAGTTCACTTTCCTGGTTACCAAATTATAAATAAATATGAAATAGAAAAAAGGAGGGAGAACATGACAGAAATAACTGAGGAACTAATAAAGCACATTTTAAGTATGCATCATTCATGAGGGAGAAAAATCCTCCCACTGAAGGCATTAGGAAGTAGCAGACAGACTAAGTTTAGAGTCCTACTACTTGTCACTTGTAAATGTACAGCAAGGAATATTTACTGCAGTGAGAGTTTTCACACCTCAGCATGAGAGTATGGGGAGGGTTTATCAAGTTTGTTAGGACTACAAAAGACTCCTATTACAAAAAAAAACAGTTTTTTATCTGGTTTCTTTTGCTGCAGGTCGCTAACAGCTACTTATAGCATAGAACAAGCTCTGGCAGACAGATAAATGAGGCTCAGTCAGGTAAACAGAGAAGCAGCTCTTTTACAGAAGGTGTGTTTAGATGACAGTGCTTCACAGTCCTGCCATTATGTTTTAATGGCATGAGAAAACAGCACCACTTCCTTATGTCTGGCATGAGTCATATAAAGAGGACTTGAAATGTATTCTGGGAAGAAGGAAGGAAAGCAAAAAAATAAGATCACGTTACCAAGGCAGGCCCCATAATCTGCCATTTTGAGAGAAACACATTAAAATTGTAAAATAAGCACTTGGAGTGATTTTGAAGCATCAAACTAGCTCAAACACAAAGATACAATGAAAAAAAATATTTTTTTTTGAGTTCTAAGGTGGAGTTTTCCTTTAAATAATTAAAAAATAAATAAATAAAAATGTTGTGATTCTACCAGAGTGGCTTGTTTTTTGGGGGTAGTTCTGTACTTTTTCTTGGTGGGTACAGCTGCCTCTATGCAGTTATTAACATGCTTGTATAAGATTTCTGTGAGCAGTTCTGTTTATTCAGCAGTGTTTTCAGTGTACATGTCCAAAGGTCAGCTTCCAGTGATTTCACCTGTCCACCTGGTGAATCTGGGCATACTGGGGCAATGCAGCAATTGCCTCATGTACATAGAAAACCCTCCCAACACTACAACCTGCGAGAGATGCACTTACATAGCCAAACTGGAAGCAAAGCTCTCTCTCCACCCAAGATTGTGCTAGACAGTCAAGAGGAGAAGGTTAACACCCGCACTACACCTCAAGCAATGCATAGCCCTTCTAAACTCACACCACCAACACCCACACATAGCAACACTAAACCCACATATGTGAAGGCCCTTAACAGTAACCTGCCCAAGCAATAAGGACCTCCAAATCTGAAACGCAAACAAACACCAATCACAACCAAAGTGTCACATAGCTCACAACACCAGTGTTCCATCCAACAACAGCCCCTAAGGCAAGACAATGTACCCAACACTTTAGTCATAGGTGACTCTATAGTCAGGCACACTGATGTCCCACTCACCAGGCTGAACAAGGAGAAAATTACAGTCAGCTGCTTGTCGGGTGCCAGGATCCGCCACATAACGCATGCACTCAAGTCACTCTACAATAAGTACAAATATGACTCTGTCATTGTCCATGTTGGAGTGAATGACTTGAGATGTACCTCCCTGGACTACATGAAAACAGACATGGAAGAGCTCTCAGATCATGTGGCCCAGGCAGGTATGACCCTAGCCCTTAGTAGCATCCTGCCTTCGCCCAGAATGATACCACAGTATAAGGACAAAATGATTGACTTCAACAATTGGCTAAGCTTCTGATGTCATTCAAAGAGGATCCAGTATCTGTCTGCCTGGGACAACATGATCGACAGACCACGATGCTTTGCCAGAGATGATCTGCACCTGTCGCCCCTGGAATTCAGGTTCCTGGCTAAGGCTCTTGCCACCCCTATAGTGCCTTTTTTAGGCAAAGTTCAAAGGACAAAACCATCACCATAACAAGTACAAGCATGCAAAATCTGAAGGTAATGCTAGAGGTCTAAACCTCAAAATGCACTCTATCGAGATACTCCTAAAAATGGAGAACATCGATATCTGTGCAGTAACTGAGACCTGGTTCAAGGCTCCAGAGAGCACCCCTGCAATACCAGGCTACAACTCTTACCACACTTTTCGGCCACCAAACCAGGACCGAAACACTAAAGGTGGAGGAGTGTCCATATTCACCAAGGATATTCACAACACCAGGCTAGTTGCCCAACACAATGCGTTTGAAATTTTCCAGGTGCAACTAACACTTGGTAAGACTGCAATCCAAATTGTAGCTTCCAGGCCAGTAGCTTCTTCTACAAGCATTAGTTTATTCCATGAAACACTAGCTTTGCACACTTCAATTAAAGTCAATTGTTATATTTTTAATGGCTTTAAATAATGAACTGGGTTATATTTATACAACAAGAAGGGAAAGACAAAAATGCAATGCTTGTAGTCTTTGATCCATATCCAACCCCATTATATTCCACTGATCTTCTTCTTTTGGCTTTTCCCAGTTAGTGCTCACCACAGCGGAACTCTGGTTTGCTAATGATTGGCAGTAGATGTTTTTTTATAGTGCCAAGGTGCCAGCTTAGTGCTCAACCTTCAATGAAGGCACGCCCATTCTACACATCTTTCGAACACCACTCGACCGTGGGGAGGACATGCAGACTCCACACAGAAGGTGCTCCAGCCAAGAATCAAACGGGAGAACCTCTTGCTGTGAGGCGACAACGCTACCGCTGCACCACCGCAGCTTTCCACTGATGTTTTTATCAATTCCTAATATGCATTATCAGTTAAGTTTTAGACTTACCAAACCAGATCCTTGAGTACTAAATATATAGTGCTTAATACAAAAAATGAATTCATGCTTCATTCATGTTGGCTTATATTTAATAACCAGAACTATCATTTGACTTCAGTTTTTCTTATAACCTAAAACAAACCCAAACTTCTCCTAATAATTTAAAAGGCAGCACAGTTCCATCTCAGGTCATGAAAAGTATGTCAGCACATCGCCTGAAAAATAAATATTTTCTCTTCTGCCCCCCCCCATTTAGTATCTTCTTATTTCAGGTTTTCATATAATTGCTGCCAGTATTTCCAAATATAAAGTCAAAAGAACAGGTGACAAAGTACGACCTTGGTATGTTCCTTTCATTAAAAATAATGGTATGTAAAGGCATCTATGACAGAGGCCATTGAAAAGGAATAAATTATAGGCTCAGAGGTTCATAAATAAGTACTAGGTAATTAGCCTCAGACCATTACAAACTTAGCTAATAGCCCATATACTATGCAATCAATCTGCATACCATTACAAACCTAACCAATAACTCATATTCTGCCCTTCCAATTATTTACATTTTTCTTGAAGATGGCAAGATGACTGACATATACTGGAAGTTTGTGTCAGAGGTGGGGATATTTATCTGTTTTTTTTTTAATGATTGATCTGTTGATGAAGGTTTAGTTCATTTAATTAGGTATATGAGGAACCATTTGTTCTGTGCAGGAATAGGGGGTCAAGGAAGGTTTGATTATTAGTGGTTCGAAAAGCTAGACACAGACTTGCCAAAAAGGGACATTATATTCAATAATGAGTCTGATGAGAGATGAGTAAAGGAGAATTAATACTTCTTTGGCTCTAAAGTAAATGCCTTTGGACATTAGATGAACCAGATTGGGGGAGGTTCTGAACTACTGAGGAGACATAATGATAAAAAGACAATGAATTACTAACATGAATGCCTAGATCCCTTACAACAGTGTCTGACTTGAAGGATGTGTCATCTGTATGTTATGTGAAAATGTTCTGTTTACCAAAATTAACTCTGCTACTTTTTTATATTTAATCTGAGACCATTGTCCTTGTCCCAGTTGTTAATATGATCTAACCCACACTGAAACAATTGTGACTCAGTGAAAAACTTACAATACCCTTTTTACAGTCATCTGCAAAAAATGGGTGTACAGTTACTAGGGTTTGTGGTTGGGCTACCCTTGTTACAATGTATGTTTTTCAGGATTCATGAATAAAAGCAATGACATTTCACACAGGCAGCCAGATAAATAATATTATCAGATGAACAAGTGTCAAAACATTTAAAGGAGAACCTTTGACTTGAAACTGTAAGAATAAACACACTACTTTTACATAAAGTACTACTAAAATGACAGCAATAGCATGGTATGGCACCTAACATCTTACATTTTGTTTTATTATAGATTCATAGGTCCATAGGTAAATAGTAGGCTAGCCACCCTTGCAGGTCCTTTTAAGCCTAGCCAGTTTCCCTTTTTGTGCTCGAAATAACCTAACCATTTGGTTATAGACTGGCCTTACTCATCCCATGGCTGATAATTATATATTACTCCTAATGAGAAGAACTAAGATCATACCATTGATAATTTGAGGGTCCAATGCATGGGATAAAGCATTTAGGAACTGGATCTATCCATTAGTAATACAGGGGGCAGTCCTGGAATACATTTTCTGTTTAACTTTCATAGATCTAAGTTGTGCTTGAAATTGGACAAAGATGAACTTTGTTTCATGTGGATGGGCAGTCTGTTCCACAGTAGCAGTATCCTCTGCGAAATATACCTGTCCCTTCAAACCATTCTGTTGATGTTGCAAAAGAGGTTTAGATCCCTAGACTGAGTATTTTTGATACCATTTGACTTGCTGATGTGCAGTAAATCCATCAGTAATGGGTCGGAGGATGCCTTGTGTGCCAGACACAGGTCACCTCTTAGCAGTCTGTAGGATACCAAGTATAGTGACAGGGCTTTGATTTGGTCTATGTAGGATATGTTGTTTAGGCCTTGTATCCATTTAGTGGCATGGGCGTTCCAGTTGTTGCATGTATCTGGACAGATACATGCCAAAGGGGCATTATATTCAATGAATGGCCTAATGAGGACTGAGTAAAGGGGTACAATGACATCCCTAGATCTAAACAAAATCCCTTTCTAGACACTATCCCTTTGTTTATAAGCTGTGCAATGTAGAAGGACTTTCTTACAGCAATAGACACATGATGGTAAAAAGTTAAGTCACTATTCACATAAGTTCCCAAATCCTGAACAATTGGGTCTACTCTTAGGGGTGTATGATCAATGTAGTAGTTCCCTGGGGTAGATGACTGTCTAAAAAAGCCAATAATGCATTTTTTGGTGTTTAGTTTCAAACCATGATTTTGACACCAGTTTTTTTTTTATTTGAGATAAACCTTTCTGCAGGATGGCTAAGTCATTTGGGGATTCAATGACTTGTCCTAGCTTGCAGTCATCTGCAAATTTAGTCAGCCAAAGCCCTTTGGTATTGGATTTTACTTCAGAAAAGTAGATGCCAAACATGAGAGGTCCCAGCACAGAACCCTGGTGGACTCCACTGGGGAATGGTCTCTTTATGGAGGTAACTTCCCCTATTTTTGATTATCTGTGTCCTATCTTAGCCATTTGGCTATCCAGCGGGTGACATAATGGTTTATTCTCAGTTTATTTAGCTTTTATACTATGCCTGAGTGGGGAACTGTGTCAAAAGCTTTGACCAGATTGAGGTATGTGGTGTGTACCATTTTGTCTTCATCCATGTATTTGTTGACCTTTTTAAAAATAATCCACCAGGTTGAGTAAGCATGACCTGCCCTTGATGAACCCAAACTGAGACACTTCTAGTGTTTGGTGGTTCTCTATGTCCTGATTGATTAATTCCATGATAAGTCTTTCCATGGTTTGCATATGAGACTGGTCAGACTTATGGGTCTGTAATTGCCTCAGTCTGTGGTAGGTTCTCCTTTACGCAGGAGAATGGCTGTAGCTGTTCTCCATTCACTTGGCACAAAAAATGTATGGATACTGAGACCGCACAGTGTTGTTAGGGGTGTGGATAAATCATGCTTCATGCTATTTAAGATGCATCCAGGTATATTGTCAGGACCCACCGATGCAGTACTTTTAGCTTTTAGGTTCATAGATTCATAGGTAGGTACTAGGCTATCTGCCCGAAGGCATTTATAAGCCTAGCCAGAATGTATTGGCTTTCGCCGCCCCCCCCCTTAGATTAGTTCCCTGTGCCTTTGTCCAGCAGATCCACTGAAGTGATCCCCAGGGTAAACTTTCTGTTTCCCATCCACTCATCAAGGTTTCTCTTGAAGAGTATTAGCGAGGAACTCTGCCTAATGTAGATTGGAATCTTGTTCCAAAGCATGGGAAGTCTCTAGGACAGGAATCTATCCCTCCAGTGCGTTCTATTTATTGTCATGGTGAGGTTTAGATCCCTAGAGCATGTGGCTTGAGGGGATAAGGTTTTATTTAGGTGGAACATGTCCATCAATTCTGGGTTGGACATGGCCTTGTATGTCAGGCAGAGATCACCTCTAAGTAGGCGGTATGCAACTGAGTACAGCTGGAGTTTCTTCAGTCGAGCTGCATAGGGCATCTGTTTGAGGCCAGTGATCCTCTTGGTGAGGTACTTTTGTGGTCTTTCCAGCTGTTGCCGGTGTCTTGTAAGGTACATCCCAAATGGGGCTTTGTACTCTATGATGGGTCTGATGAGTGATGAGTAGAGGGGCACAATGACCTCTTTTGATCTGGATGCGAACCCTTTTGTGATTAGGTGGGCCACATAGAAGGATTTTCTAACCACTTTGTCAATGTGATTATCAAAGGAGAGATTACTATCTATTTGGGTCCCCAGATCCCTTATTACGTTTTACGTATTTAGGGGACTACCACCTATGTGGTAGTTTGTGGGTACTTTGTTTTTTCCAAAGGGGATGACTATGCACTTTTTGGCATTTAGCTTGAGGCCATGATTTTGACACCAGGTGTCCGTCTCAGTGAGACCCATCTGGAGGGTGTCTGTATCAGCCGGGGAATCAGTTATGGCCCCTAGTTTGCAGTCGTCTGCAAACTTTGTCAGCCATAGTCCTCCTATGCTTGCCTGTACCTCTGAGAAATATATGCCAAACAGGATGGGTCCTAGGACTGAGCCCTGGGGAACGCCACTTGTAACCGGTTTAGAGTCAGACCTAGCTCCCACAACTCTCACCATGTGGGTTCTGTCCGTGAGCCAGTTGGCAACCCATCTTGTGATGTAGGGGTTTATGTTCAGGCTGGTGAGCTTGTCTATAATACCAGAATGGGGAATGGTGTCAAAGGCATTTGCAAGGTCTAGGTAGGCTGTGTGTACCACCTTTTCCTCATCTATAGCCTTGTTAACTGTCTCAAAGAAGTCCACCAGGTTTGGAGGCATGATCTTCCCTTAATAAAGCCGAACTGGGTAGGGTCCAGAGTTTGGAGGTTCCCAATGTCTCTGTTAATGAGTTCCATGATGATGTGCTCCATAGCTTCGCAGACCAAGCTAGTCAGGCTTATAGGGCGATAGTTCCCGGGGTCTGTTGTGGCTCCACCTTTGTGGAGCAGAATAACCATTGCTGTGCACCACTCTATGGGTATGTAGCCTGTGGAGAGGCTGAGTTTGAACAGTGTGTTTAGGTGAGGGGTTAGTTCGTCTTTGAGCTCGTGTAGGACGCAGCCTGGGACATTGTCTGGTCCCAGTGATGCTCGGTTTTTGGCTTTGGAGAGGGGTGTTTTAACCTGAGTGTCTGTGATTTCAGGGGCTCTACATTCTTCTGGTATGGTTATAGGCCCTTTTGGGGGTGAGAGGGGTGGTAATTTTGATAGCAGTTTTATAACTTGGTCTTGTGTGAAAGCTGGAAGTGAGCCAGTTTCAGGTATATCTTTAGGGAAAGACATGGAGGAAAGAAGGGTAAAGTTACAGCTAAATTTATCAGACAGTAGGTTAGCTATATCTTCAACCTTAGTGTAGGTAACATTGTTTCAATCAGGTTGGTGGATTTATGCATTGTGCTTGAGAGATTACGAACATAACTAAAAGATCCCTTGTGATTATCTTTGGCTTGGCTAGCTATTTTAGCCTCAAACTTGGTTTAGTGGATTATTATGAAGCTGCTGGTTTGTTTGTTTGTTTTAGTGACAAGGGTTCTAATATTCTGGGAACTACTATTTTTACTTTTGGTGAAAATTCTTTTCCTTTTATTATAAAGCTGGATGATATTATGGTCCACCATGCGGGTTTGTTTCTCAGGTTTGCCCTGCACTTGTTCCTGTTGGGTACAGCTGTATCTGTGCAGCTGTTTACATACTAGTGTAGTGTGGTGGTGTATATTTCTGTGTATTCAGTGGAGTTAACTGGGTTTGGTGGGGATTTGAAGCATGCAAGTGTATGATATAGGAATAGATCGTTTGTCCTAAGGCATTTCTAAAGGTACCTTGGGTAGAAGGGATCACTGATTTCAGTTTTGTTTCAAAGGAGACTGCTTCACAGTCAGATCTAACAAGGGATGGTGCAAGATACTCGCCTATTAGTAGGGACAAGATCAAAGATGTTATCCCCACTAGTGGGTATTCTGACTAATTGTTCCAGGGCATTTGTATTGACAAAGTCCTGGAATCTTTGTTCTTATGCTCTAGTGGTGGTGTAGGTTTCCCAGTCTACAGCTGGATAGTTTATATCACCTAAGAAAATAGTATTGAGTTAATACTGAGTGATTCTAGTAGAAATGTGTTGTGGCTTTCTTTTGTCATAGAGGTAATTATATAGCTAGATAATATATTATGTTATAGCTAATATATTATAAAAATTAAAATCTTTATAACATAGCTGTTGCTTCAAATCCCGGTATATGTCCATACATCATCTTTAATTCTGATGATGTACTTAATATGGACCAGTCCTTCCAAATTACAGCTTTCACTTTTAAGGTTCTATTACATTTTATAATGTATTTAACTGATGAGCTAGATATCTGTGCTTGTGATTGTCTAACAGCTTGTAGTATGTTTATTCATCCACTCTCAGGGCAAGGGTTCACCTTTAAATGTTTTGCCACTCACTCATCTAAAAATACTATTTATCTGGCTACCTGTATGAAATGTACCTGCTTTTATGATTATTAAGGCAATATAAACTTAAAGAAATAATATGTAAGCAGCAGTCTGATATTCACAGAAAGGTTAATGCTAATATTGTATATAAACATATTAAAGAGATATGAGATGATCGCAATTTTAAATTTAGAGTGATACAGAAAATATTCAAATGCATGAGACGTGGTAACATTATATACTGCGTATAGAGCTTGCTGAATATAGATGGATTAATTATTTTACAGCTGATGTATATCCAGGTTGAATGCAATAGTTAGTATCAAACCTATACTTAAATGGAAACATAAGCTGTAAGTTATATATAGTTCATTTTATTTACATTTATATGTACGCTCACTTTAAAATTTCTATGGCTGCTTTGTGATTTCTTTATCAAGTGATTTCAATTAGTATTTAAATTGTCTATGCCGATACATTTTTTTTTTATAAATTAGTAAAGAGCTGTTCTCAAAAGCTTTGTGCAAGGTTATTAAACTTTGAATTTTAGTGGATTGGAGTTCCCCTGATGTGTCTTTTTGTAGTCTGAAAGCAGATAGCTTAGATGTGCGGTGTCCGATGGTTAATAAATAATTGAACCTTTCCCACTCTGCATTTCAGAAGAAAACACACTTAAAGCACCCTGAGCTGAGATTTTGTAACTGTGGCCTGGATTTTGTAAGATTTAGGCAGTGTTTTGAGTCAGTCTAACAAAGCTAACACTGCCCAGAGTTATTTAAAAACACCTTTCCCACAGTAAAGAAGCACAAAGTGGGAAGGGAGTATAACTCAACTGTCCAGAGTTTCACAGAATGTCTAGATTTTTACTTCATATCTTTGGTCTATTCCTCATAAAATTTAGATTTTTCTGACAAATCATTTGGGGAGTGAAGTCAGAAAATAATGTCAGACATTTATGTTTTAGACTTCATACCCTTCAGAAAATTCATGCTAATGCAAAATCTGTTATTCTATTAACTTTCTAAGTTTATAAGAGCAATATTTAAAATGTGACCTATTTTTAGGCCTTTATCCCCCTACAACTTATGGTTTTCTCCAGATTTATTGCTCTAAGAGGTTAAGTGGTATGGAAGGGAGCTATAGCACTATAGCAATAAAGCCAAAAAGCATATAAAGTTAGACAAATCCGTCTACTATAAATCCACCCTAAACTCTACCAACCAAAACCCTAAGCAATTCTGATCTACTATTAACACTATCCTCCACACAGGAAAGGTTGATACCCCCCAGCCATCCATTCCCCCCTCCTCCAGCATTATTGCTGAATCCTTCAACAAACACTTCATTGAAACTATAACATCTCTAAACAAACAACACTTCCCTACAACAGCCCCCCAACTCCTAACCCTAAACCCCCCACTCCTCTTTTCTTCTTCACCTCAGTATCTACCTCCAACATAAAAAGACTATTGTCAAAACCTAAACCCACCAAACTCTCAGCTGACAACCTCCCCTCTGAATACTTGAAAATTGCAGCTGATACATTAGCCTACCCAATTTCAATTCTAATCAACCGTTCCATAACAGAAGGCTATGTTCTCTCGATATGGAAAATATCCCACATCATTCCCCACCACAAAGGCACCCCCTCCACCAACCTCTCCATTTACCACCCCATTGCTATCCTCTCCCCTCTGTCCAAGATACTTGAAAAATGTATCAACACCCAGGTCTCCAACTACCTCCTAGCTAATAATCTCCTCTCCAAAACCCAACATGGTTTTAGGCCATATCACAGCACTACCTCCGCTCTGCTCTCCTCTCCTTCACCAACACTATACTTCATCACAAAAACAATGGCCTCTTCTCTACTGCCGTATTTCTAGATCTCTCAAAGGCCTTTGACATGGTATCTCATGAGCTACTACTCTCTAGTCTTCCCAACCTCTCCTTCTCACAATCAGCCTGCAACTGGTTCCACAGCTATTTATACGGATGCCAGCAATCAGTAATCTGGGACAATAACCTTTCACCTCACCTCCCAGTTACTCTCGGAGTTCCTCAAGGGTCTATCCTTGGCTCTCTGCTATTCTCACTTTTCACTAACAACCTACATACATACTGCCATCACACAAGCATCTCTTATACAGTACGCAGATCACTCTACTCTCATCTGCTCTGCCCCCACTCTACCAGAACTACAACAAATCACACAGGAATCATTCTTTTCTGTAGAAAGCTGGCTATCCAATGCTCTACTCCACCCAAGTAAGACAAAACTTCTCCTGTTCCAACCTTCCAAAGCCACCCAAAACACCCCTCACTTCAACATTCTCGCCAAAGTCAATACCATCATCTCTCCATCAGAACACACAAAATTACTCAGTGTGGAAATCGACAACAAACTTAGATTTGACACCCACATATCTCTCACAATAAAAAAAGTTCACAAGAAACTTGGTGCATTATACTGAAGCTGCCAATTCCTAATCAAGGCAGCTAGAATCTCCATAGCCAATTCCCAGCTAATCTCCACCCTACTCTGTGCATCCCCCATACTTACTAACCATAGACAGAGAGACCTACACAAGATGGATGCTTGTTACAACAAAATTGCTAAATTTCCCACTGGAACCTCCTACCGCAGCCATCATTTGTATCTTCCTTAAAGAACTAAACTGGCTAGAACTCCCACAACTCCTTCACTTTAATTAACTCACCCTCGCTCATAAACTTATTAACCACCCCCTTAACATCCCTTCCCTTCAAACCCTTCTCCAACCTTTTCACTCCACTAGGCCCCTAAGATCAAGCAACAAAAATCAACTCACTGTTATCAAACCCAAAAACTCAGCGAGAGAAGCCATATTTTTATGTCCCATATCTAAATTTTGGAACAATCTTCCATCTTCTATAGCTACTCTACCTTCCAGCAGCCTTTTCAAGACTGCACTCGAATTCCACTTAAATTTGCACTGGCTTTGTCCTTGTTCTAATCCAGACTAGCACCCCCACCTTTACTCCCCCACCTAGACTCTTAACCCAGTTATACTACCACCACTACTAACCACAGTCAGAATTAGCTAGTTGTCTTTACATACTTTAAAATCTTGTCTGACAACTTTGTTATTAATATTATAAACGACAAGAAACTATCTTAACTTGCAACATTTACTGTATATACTATTGATAATCAATATCTTGTTATTGTATTAAAGCCAACAACCTGTAATGTTGTTTACTATTGCTGCAACTGTGTATCTCTATTTATCATGTACATGATGTGGAGCTTTTTTCCCCGGGCATCCGCTGAAAAAGGAACTGCGTCCAGTCGGAATTTCCCAGTAAACAAATGTAAATAAATAAATAAATAATGACAGAAAGGTACAAAGCCTGCTGACTACAATACCATTGATGATTGTGGTTCCTGTCCTCAAGACAGATATTAACTTGCAATGATACTGACATGCAATATGCATTTATGGCACATTCACTGGGACAATGATTTGTTCTGAGGTGGTCTGCTTTAACTGCACATATCCCAACTGTTCATGTATGATAATACTCACAGCCATGTATTCTCTGTCTTGCTTGGTTGTGGGTGGTGACACTCAAGTAAAATCTGAGTTCAAGCAAGGTAGAAAGTGGGAGTGAGTGGGAGTGTGACAGTTCAGATTAGTGACACAACTGTGAGATTTAGGTTTAGAGAATGAGGTTTGGATTTAGATTTAGTGGTGACTGGGAGTTTTAGGTTTAGAGAATATTGTCTGGGATTAGAGTCAGAGACCAAATGGGAGTTTTAATGATAGGGTTAGAGAGTGAGATTTGGGATTAGGGTTAGAGAGTAACTGGGAGTTTTAGGTTTGAGGTGTAAGGTATTTGATTAGGGTTAGGAAGTGACCAGGAGTTTTAGGGTTAGGGATTGTGAACAAGTTCTGAGATCAGAATTTTAATGTGGGTGGAAATTTTAGGGTTCTGTGAGGGTAAAGGTATAAATAAGCAGTTAGTTTCTGGGAGGCTGTGTACTTGCCACTTTGAGCAAGTATCAGCAAACAGGTAAACCATGAGCTAACAGCACACAAGCAGGTATAGTAGACCCATTCTGTGGATGTCTAAGCCATGAATTTAGGAGGCTTCCATAGTACAAAACACAGACAATAGGCAGCAGCACTGGTAACAAACTTAGGAGGATTCCGTAGCACAAAACATATAGAAGGGTTTACTTCCAAGATGGCTGCACACTAATCAACAGCTTAATTTCAGCTCTCCCATTTTTAAAAAAGAAACTGAAAAACAAGAGCCAGTAGTAGTGGCTTGAGTAAAATGCAGGTACTCGCTAGTATGTACACTGCCTGGATGCCAGCAAAGAAGAAATTTAAAGAACCAAAAAGAAACTCAGCCAGAAAAGGTGAAGAGAAAATGCTGGCTGGGATGAATCCTGCAGCTGTTCAGCAAAAACAGTTCAAGCTTCAGCTCTGGCACAAGAGATGGCTTTCAGTAAATTAGAGGAAAAAATAAATCAAATATACTCAGATCTAATCTCAAATGTACTAAGTTTGGTATGTTCCTCACAAGACATCTACAACAACTGGAAAGGCCACAGAAATACCTCACAAAGAGGATTACTGGCCTCAAACAGATGCCCTACGCAGACCATCTCAAAAAACTCCAGCTTTACTCCGTCACATATCGCCTACTGAGAAGCGATCTCTGCCTAACATACAAAGCTATGTCAAACCCAGAGCTGTTGGACATGCTCCACTTAAAGAAATCTCAATCCCTCCGAGCTATGTGCTCTAGGGACCTAAACCTTGTCACCACAATAAACAGTACATGCTGGAGGGATAGATTCCTGTTCCAGAGACTTCCCATACTCTGGAACAGACTACCTATCTATGTCAAACAGAGCTCCTCATTAGCACTCTTCAAGAAAAATTTTAATGATTGGATGGGAAATAGGAAATTTACCCCAGAGATCACTTCTGTGGCTCTGCTCGGCAGGGACACAGGAAAATAATTTTCTTGGGTGGCGAAAGCCAGGGTATCTTTTTGGCTAGGCTTATATAGGCTCTAGGGCTAAAAGCCTAGTGCCTACCTCTGAACCTATGAATCTATCTGTTTAAAATAATTGAAACATTGAATGAGCATATCAAGTCAAATAACAAAAGGCTAGAAAAACAGAAGATGCTTTAACTAGTTATTCAGATGAAACCACAAAAATCAAAAGTTGAAATGATGAAAAAGCTGTGGCTGAGTATGAAATTTCTCAAGAAGAGTTGTTTCAAAAAAATGGTAGAGTTAGAAGACAGGGTGGGCAGAGAAAACCTCAGATTTTCTACTGTACCAGAAAAACTGGAAGAATAGACTTTATTGATTTTACAAAAGTACACATAAGCAACTGGACAGGTATTACACAGCAGGAATTGTTAAATGAAAAGGCACATTGAGTGTATGCTACAAACATGACCACGAGAAAGCAGCCAAGACCTGCATTAGTAAAAATGCAATCATATCAGTAGAAAGGGTTGACCTTGACAAAACTATGGCAGAAGGGAAAATAAGTAAATATTGGAGACAGCAGAAAATAATCAGGAAATGTCATGATGCCAGTGTGAGATTCAAGCTGCTGTATCAAGATTTTTCTCAGAATATTTTTCCTGTAGGATCAAATAAATTTTTGGATGTAGAACAGACTAAGGAGGAGATAAAAAAGTTATCAAACAAAAAATGAGCTAGCAAACAGAAGAGGACTCTGCTTCTCATTCGTCTGACAGTAAAGCTTTTCCAATGTTTCAAAGGAAAATGCATGAGAAACAGAAAAAAACACAGGATTTGACTAGAAGAATCAGGAGTAAGTACCTTGTATTTGAATCAGACTCTGGTGTTGTGAGATGGAGATGAACAGGAAGTAAACCAGCAACTCTGAAATTAGAGGTTAATAGGAGACTATAACGTGTCCATCATATTTGTGAAATATGGCTTTGCAAGAAAATGTGGCTGAGAAAGATTGGGCTTTTGTTGTCTTTCTTAAACTTGTGGGTGGACTGTAAAGCATCCATCCATCCACAACCCCTTTTTCACATTTTTGCACATGAGGTTGGTGTTTCACTTCAACAGTGACAATCATCCAGAGCCAAGGTTTACACCACTGGGTGGCTAACCCTGCTACAGTGGTTCTTCCACACTACACACTCATAAGCACACTCACACATATGACAAATTTAGAGTGTCCAATCCACCTATTGCATGTCTTTGGAATATGGGAGGAAACCAGGGCACCCAGAGGAAATCCAACCAGACACAGGGAGGGCCTTTATATTCTGCGTGAAAACACCCCAGCCAAGAATTGACCCAGGACAACACTTGCTGTGAAGTGGGAATGTGACGGTAAAGCATATACTCCACTTTATGTCATTAATGTTTAGAAGAACACTAAAAAGAAAAAAGTAACTGTAAGTAAATCTATTTTGGTCTTATGAGTATTTGTGCAAAACAATTCATGATATGAAAAAAAAAGTTTCATGATATAAACTTTATATTATCCATATAGTAAAACAGTTTTTAGTGTGTAGTCAGGGGTATTTTAAATGTGGGCAGGGTCTCTTCAGTTACTGTTATATGTGTTAAAGATATTAAAGTAAACAAGTACTTGTTTTTGGTTGTAAAAAGGACAGATTTTACAGTACAACAAGAGAAAAAAGGATAGACAAAAGCAAGTTTAATGTTAATATGCTGTGATCCTGGGCTGCTGGAATGGGGTTAGTGTGTAAAGATGCACAGATTAATTATATGTAGAATTAAGATATTTTCTCTTAGTTTTACATGGCGAATGTCTAGATTAATGCCCTGGTTTAAGCTATAAACAAGCGTTTTTGTAGACAAATAAGCTTAAAAATAAGAGAAAATTATGAAAGCAATGAAAAATGCCAAGCTTCATACATCTGCAAAGATATTAGCTTTTTTTCATTACCAGCTGTTGAGCAGGAGTCAAGAAATCTGCTAAGGCAGATGTACATTCAGTTCTGAGTGGCTGAGTGAAATTAAAAAAAAATCATTTCTGACTACTTTTACATGGTGATACACTGTCTGCAAGTGAAAACAATTAATATTGAGAGTTCTGAGCCTTCTTTGCTGAGGGAAATGCAAAATTTAAAGGTACAATGGCAAACAGTTCAGTGAAACATAAAATCTGCAATTATGGCAAGTAAATAAGACCAGCTTCTCAAGTAGCCACAATACTTTGATGCTTTAAAATAGAACAGTGTACAGTTTAGTTTTATTTAAAGATAGCCAGAGCACTTTTTCTTAGGGCTGAAAATTAATGTTTTATGAAAGAATATAAGCAGTTTTTCACATCTAGGAGAGGAACACAGATAAGAAAAGAACAGACAGCGATCAGTGTAAATGGAAAGACAGGATATAGCATGCACTGTAACATGGATAACCTTAATTTTAGGTTAGGTAATGCTTGTGTGTGCATTGAATCTCATGCCATTATTGAAAGACCACTGAAAAAGTGTAATTAAATACCTGTGGAAAATGTGTTGATTATTAACATCTGAAATTATACCTCCTACTTTAAAATCATTGGCAAATTTACTAAGATAAATTTTATCATAAGATGAAAATACAATCATTAATAAATTAAGCACATGAGGGCCCAAAACTAATCCTTGTGAAACACAGGTACTAATGTCTTTTTTGATAGGCAATTTTTAATTTGAAACATAAACTTCCTGACTAATAGCCAGTTAGTCACCCATTTCACCACAAAGGGATTAATTCCTTGATTTGTCACAATATTAGCTATAACATAATGGAGAACAGAATCAAATGCCTTTGCAAAATCCAAGTGAATAACATCAACCACAGAACTGGTGTCTGAAGAACTTGTGATATTTTCATGAAAGTTTATCAAGTTCATTAAACACGAGCACCCAGCAAAAAAAATGCTGAAATGTATCAACATTAAGGTTTCCATTACCCTGGATAAAGTTACAAACAACTCGCTTGAAACAGTTTCCAAAATACAGGTCAGGCTTATTCGTTTAACTTTGTTAAATGTCAGGTGAGACTGGCCCTTAGGAATAGGGATAACAATTGTCTATTTCCAGCTAGTTGGTGGAAAACCAACTTCCCAAGATTGTTGAAATAAATCCAGTAAACAAGTAACCAGGCTTTCTGAAATTTCCTTCAGAAATAATTTATTCAAGCCATCACTATATCTGCCAAAGTTACTTTAATAGAACCTAAAATGTTTTTGCTTGACAGTTATAGTTTGACATTTACCTAACACATGAATGCCCTCATGGACTATTATGCTACTACATGACATTCTAAAAAAATGTATCAGAAAATACATTGACTAAACTGTTAGGGTCTGCTATGAGACTATCATCTACCAGTAGACTGATATATGAAGAAGGACAATCTTTCCTATAATAATGGAAATCTTTAAAAAAATGTCTCATTATTTTTTGCTTGAATTTTATAGTAATATAACTTTGCCATTGTGCTTAGCTCTCTTTGACAACTTTCTAAAACATCTTTTTGCCTTTTTAGTTTATTCCTTATATCCAGGGCTTACTTAAACTTTCTCCTCAAATACTTCATTCTTTTCCTGTGGCATGCAAAATCCTTATACCATCACTGAGGGAGTCATTTCATGTCACTGTAAGCCTTGCCAAATGAAACAAACCTATTTATCAAGTCATATATGCAGTAGTAAAAAATATTCCATTTGGCTATAATATTCTTTACTACCATCATTGTCTGCCATTGTCAGACTATCATTTTAATATCTATAGGCATGAAGCCAGCTCTATAAAATTTCCATGTGATATCACATCCTTACTATAATTATTTACTAATATTGCAACATCACAGTTTACACAAGTGTGACTGGATGCACCAAGGATAGGTTCTATAATACAGTTTAGAACCTGGTCATTGAAATTAAGCCATATGACTTTTATTTTCTCTGTTAAGTTCTTTAACAATTTGTATGTAGTTATATTATTCTCTACAGTGTTATTAATTACAGCAGATCTAGGAGGAGCTTCCCAATCATCTCCAGGGATGTTTATATCTCCAACATAATATCATACTTACTTCAAAAATCACTGTAGATACTTTGGCCAAACCTTATATCCTGCTCACTTTTTTTAAATTAGAAGTTCTGTAGATGATGGCAACATCCCATTTGTCCCTATCACAAGTTAGCCTGACCACTAACAACTCTAAGTTAACATTGGTCCATATGGTGATGGATAAAAATATAGTTGATACAAAAATGGTTATACCCTTCCATTTTATTAGTTCTAAATGCATGATGTACTTTAAAGCCACATAGGACAAATGTTTATTTTGTTTACTAAAACAGGTTTCAGTTATAATATAATGTAAGCACGGGCCCAAGACAACACAAGATACCTTTTTTAGGTAGGCTTTTTAAAAAGATTATTAAGGTATATTTGGTTAAATTAAGTGACCAAGTTGCTAGAAAGTCTGAAGTTTGCATTCTATTCAGGCAGATAACATTTCTGGTGTAGATTAGACATGTTATATTACACAAGAACAAATAAGGTTACTAGAAAGGTGTGATACCATGATCATTACTATTACAGATCATGCAGCAATTTTATTGGAGGTGACACAACAAAATGTGCTCAAGAGGAAGCATCATTTCAGGTTTCTAAAGCTAACAGAGTAAAATATTAAGAGGGGGTGTCATTGGAGGTTTCCTACCTGTTGTTTAAAGAGTGGGGAATTTAGAGACTTGTGCTGAAGAGTTTGTGGAAGGCATAACTAAACATGATGGGACATTCGCCATAAATTTGCGGTTTTCTGAATACACACCCTGGTCACAGAAATATCTTGTACAATTTCTGAGATAACAAAAAGGGGAAAGGGTAATTAGTCAAATTAAGAGGCTCATAAATTAATTTAATAACAAGATGATGTGACAACATCATGGTAATGTTTAGGGAATATTATGTAAGGATTTATAGTCAAGATGCAGACCAGTAGTAAGTTGGTGCCCAAATCAATACTTACATAGAGCAGATAAACCTTTCAGCTCTGAGTTATCTCAGTGAAATACATAATATATTCTCACACATAACTGAAAAGGAAGTAAAGACAATCCTAAAGAAACAGTTGGGGGGATAATCAGAAAAAGACGAAAACCACTGGAGTTCTAAATACTAGGGGGCACCAAGATAATAAAATCATGTGTTACATTTGCATAGATATTTGTATACCCCAAACAGAATTAAAACAAATTTCCTCAGGTAGATAGCAAATGTTGGAGGTGTTATAGGGAAGAAAGAGGTAACTGGGAACATGTTTTCAGTGTATAATGAATTGACAAGCTTTAAAAATTCCCTACAGAGAATCTGTCAGAAATGCTGGGTGAGCAAATGGATGCAATTAAGGAAATGATTCTTCTGAGCTGGGACACAGGATTTGAATTGCCTAGATGTAGTAAGGCCTTGTTACGTTTAATCAGTGGCAACTGGTGATTTCAAATCAAAGGGGGGCTGCAGGAGACAGCAGAATGGGTGGGGCCAATGGAAAGGGGTGTGGCCAACCAGAAAGGGGAGGGGCTATGCTCAAAATCACAAAAACTGGAACTTTGATTAAATACACTGCCCTGGGTGCCAAACCGTCATTATGAAAGTCCAATCAAGATAAAATGAAGTGTAGAAGAAAAAGATATTTCAATGCATTGGCTGCATGACAACTTACTTAATATCTAGATGGAAACAAAAAGGTTGTGAGGCATGAAAAAATAAATTACTTGTTAAATACATTACTGGAATGCCAGTGAAAGTCAAGTAAAAGAAAAACAAGCAGCACTCAGCTCAAACCACTTCTCCTTGCACTGCAGTTCTAATTATAATTTATATTCAGCTTTATAAAAGTACCAAGTAAAATGCTGAAAGTAGCAATCTCTGTGATACCCCCACTTGTAAAAATGTTTCTTATCCAAAAAAGACCTGCTGCCTGACAACAACTATCTACTTGTTTCATGGGAAAACATGATCAAAGTAAAAAATGAACAGCAAACAAGAAACAAGCTCAAGATAAATTCCTTAAAAGATTACTGCACAGGTTATGGACCACACATGATAGATTGGCATTCTGTTTAGTTTACGGGTAAAGCCTGCAAAGATGACTGCAAGTCTCTAACAAAGGTAATGAGCTTCTTAAAATACTGTAATCCTGTCCTTTATTACAAATACTGTCATATGCATTTCAATACCCAAGGCTTATACGTTAACTAGTTATGTAAGTATTCTCTGCATGGCAACAACAGAAAGGCTTTCAGTGTTGGCAATTCTTTAACAGTATGCTTATTAAAGCTTACTTGTATCTTACAATCTCAGACAAGTTTACCTGATGGTCATAAAAGCATTGCTACTTAAACACAGAGCAATGAGCACTTTCTGAATAATAAGAAGCATAAATCAACAGTATAAAAATATGACAGAAAACCAGAACATTCTGCAAAATCAAGCAAGGACAGATGAAAAGCAACTGTAGTACTTGTGTCTACCTTATATGGGGGGATACCCTGCACACTTACACTGCATAACTGCTCCTTGCCTTGCTTGGGCACATCCAGAGTCACTACATGGGGGAGTGGGGTACAACAAGTATGTTACAATTTGAAATGTCTCTGGCTGACTGTGATAGCCCTGACACATTTGTCATACCTCTCAACCTCAGAGCAAGAAATCTGGACAAAGCCATACTTAGAAGTGGGACAAAGGCCCCAAAATAAGAACAATATTTAAATATTGCTCTTATAAACTTTCTAATAGAATAGTAGGCCTTGCATTAGTATGAATTTTCTGAAGGGTATAAAATCTGAAACTCAAATATCTGTCATTATTTTCTAACTTCAATCTTTAATGATTTGCCACTAATTTGCCAGAAAAACACAATTTTATGAAAAATGGACCATAAATGTGATGCAAAAATATAAAATAGCCACACAATACAGCTGGGAATATGTCAAAGAAAGGGCACTTTTTATTATTAGTACTGTTAACTTGAGCAGCTGACAAAGTAAATGAATCTACATGCATTTCTGAAATAAAAGTAATCTATAACTCTGATTATTACAGTTATTTATTAATTGTAAACCCTCCACATTTTCTTCCAAAATTGCCATTTTGTGGAGGGATTATTAGAGGGAGAGCAACATTTTGAGCCAAAATCTGGGACAGTTGAAAGGTTTGGATATGCCTAATTCTATAAAGCAATTTATTTGCACGTACCTCTCAACCTGTTAATGCAGGAAATCTGGACAAGGCCAAATATATTGGGGGAACATACAAACAGTACTAAAAATTGTTTACCTTTACATGTGCGTATTGCACAAGGGCGACCAGCAATTTTCCGCAAGGCAGTTTACAAAGTTTGCAAATGCCGAACGGAAAAAGGTTTGAATGTGCATTGAGCAAATGCACAATGAGATTCGCTCATTGCACATTCTGTATTCTGGGGAAGATTGCACTATAGTGGGGATTGGAACATGGTTCCTTTCCCCACTGTAGTGCGATCTCGGAGTTAGAATAATAAAGTAGGGGGAAGTGGGAGGTGCAGCCCCCCACAGGGGGGGCAGGGGGGCTTGCCCCCCTGCATTACACTTTATCTAATTTTTTTTCAACATTAATGTTCAAAAATCAGCGAATCAGCTTTTTGATTTGCTGATTTTCGAACATTTACAACTGTCGCTGTTTCAAGTTTCATGGTTAGGATTCGCTCATATGAGCAATCGCACTACTGTGTTTCACTGTTGTGAAGGTAAACCACTAAAAATTGCTCTTTTTTAAACTTAGTTGATAGAATAACAGGTCTTGCTTTAGCATGCATTTTTCTAAAAGTTATGAAGTCTGAAACTCAATGTCTGTCATTATTTAGTGACTTAATTCCTAAATGATTTGCCAGAAAACCACAAATTTTATAAGGAGAAAACCAAAAATAAGAAGCAAAAATGTATTCATTCTGTGAAAATCTGGACAGTCCAAATAGGTATAGTTCAGCCGGGGCTGTCTTTGAGTTTGCTGCCCCTCCCCCTCACAAAATCATGGTCGAATGGAGCCTCCCCCCTGCAGCCATTTCAATGTCCCGTAAGCAAAAAAAAAAGGTGGAAGATCAGTGCAAAAAACAGCCAGGTAAACAACCCAGAGCACTGAGTAGAGGAAGAGTCAAGCACCGGGCAGCTGAGATATTAAACCAAGTTTATTGTAGGTCACAAAATCCACAAGACGTATTGTGGATTTTGTGACCTACAATAAACTTGGTTTAATATCTCAGCTGCCCGGTGCTTGACTCTTCCTCTACTCAGTGCATTTCAATGTCCCATTACTTGGCTATTTCGCCCCATTTACCATAAACACTGTAATGTGCATACTGCTTTATTTCTACGATGATTTGGATTTCATTTGAAAGTTTTATTTTGCATTTTACAGCACAAACATTAAGACATCTGCTAAACAATGCAATGCAGTCTCACAATGAAAACAGACTTGGCATTAAAACTTCTCTGCCCTTGAAACTCACATTCATTGAAACAGCATTGAAATCCACATTCAAAGAAAATACATTTAGATAGTATAAAGATTAACTTTGGGCTGTTTTCAAATGATAAGCCCCTTGTACACAAGGCATACATGTGTTGTGTGATACACCTTCCTGATTGTATTAAATTATATGCTTTGTATAATACAGTACAGTTGTTAGAGAGTGTTTTAAATGTATTGTTTTGAACATTTTTCCAGGAAACAATGAAACAAAATGCATGCACCAATAATGACAAAACTGCCCAGTTGAGAACATTTCCATCATAAAAGTATACTCAAACTCCTACAATCCACTAGTATCAGTAAATATGCACATTCTCTGCAGAAGTAAAAGTCATCTAAATAATTCCACATTAAAGAGATCTATAACTAATGAAGAGGTTGCTGCTGGCAAACAACTTTATATTTCATTGTTTCATCTACAAATAAAGTGCCTGTATCTTCACCAAAGAGGACATCCTCAGTACGGCAGCATCCACCCCCTGTGGGAGTAGAACCCACAGCCTTCTGCATCAAAAGTGAGTACACTACCTGTTGTGCTATTAACAATGCAGACTCAGCAAAAGCAGCACTAAACTTCTCTTCCCCTGCAGCTCTCAGCTCCTTGTAAAATCTACTCGACACTCAACTGTATCTCTCAGCTACGCAGCACAAGAAAGCTGGAAAAAGCCAAAATTTATTGGGAGGGGGCAAAAGCCCAAAAACAGGGACACATTTTAAACATTGCTTGTATAATCTTGGAAGGTTACTAATATACAATGCTGTGTTACCACCATACATTTCACTGCCAAGTCTTGAACTCAGGGCCCTGAGCAAAACAGTCAGAGCAACATACCACTATGCCAAATCAGCTGCTTTATGAAAGAGAGGAAGACTGAAACTTAAATGGCTACCATTTAGTGAATTCAGTTCTCACCATATTTGTCAACCTCTTAGCACAAAATACCTGGACAAAGCCAGTAATGGAGGAATACAGCCCTCAAACATATTCAGTGAATTCAGTTCTCACCATAGCTCTCAACCTTAGCACACAAAACCTGGACAAAACCAATAATGGGGAAATACAGTCCCAAAAATTAGGACAAATTTAAAATATTCATCAAATAAACTTAGAAAATTGCTAGAATAAAAGGTCTTCTGTTACTATGTACTTTCTGAATAATATAAAGTCTGAAATTCAAATGCCTGTCAATTTTATTTATTTAACATTTGTTAACCAGGAAAGTCTGACTTGGAACCAAAGCCAATTTTCATCAGAGGCCCAGGGAGAAATACTGCAGACACATGTCTTTGTAACATGGGAGGATACCAGAGCAAGCCCACACACAAACACAGGGAAGACATGCAGACTCCACACAGAAGGCACCCCAGCCAAGAATCAAACCAGAGAACCTCTAGTTGTGAGGCAACAATACTACCACTGCACCAACTATTTAAAGAATTAAAAATTCAGAAACCACAGATTTTATGAGGAACAGAACAAAATATGAGGCAAAATTTTGCAAACGTTTCACTAATGGTGGTGGGTAGGGAATTCAGGCTGTTGTTACCTGCACCCAGGGTACAGGATTCAAGCCTGAGATATTCTGTAACCAGCACCAGTAGGTATCCTGAGTTCTCTCTATAGCCACTAGTATAAATCAACAAGGGCATTACACACACACACACACACACACACACACACACACACACACACACACACACACACACACACACACACACACAATCTTCACTTCATTCTGACAATCCATCCTGATGATAAAATAATCCAAAGCTGCTCCATCTTGTGAATCTAGGCTCATAAAGTAATCCAAAGCTGCTCATCTGGGTTCGTGCTGGAATGCACACTTACGAGCCACCACTGCATTTAATTCTGGTGGCTGCCAAGAAAGCAATTACTAGAAAATGGAAATCAAAGTCTAAACCAATTAGACTTGAAATATTGTAACTCAGGTGAAAGAAATGGAAGTGGGATCTTTAGAAAGGGTAGGAACAAGATATATAGAAAACAATGGAAATCGTGGGAACAATACATGCAGAATACTGTTGCAAAGGAGGAGTGAGGTTTAAGGAAGGCAGGAATTGAGCAATATATGTAATGTAGGATTGAGGATTGAGGATAGTTATAAAAAAGAACAAATGTAATGTATAACGTTTGTAACTGGAAACATGTTCATATGGTTTGTTTTATTTTATATAAATGTATATTTGTCTATGTTTTAAGTTATAATTCAATAAAGGTGTTATAAAGAAAATGCTAAGAAATGGAAATCAGAGCCAAAACTAGCAGTGTTTGAACCATTGAACATTATAAAAAAGATAAATGAAGTAGAAGAGGGATCTTTTGAAAAAGGAAGACACAAATTACATAGAAATAAATGGAAATTGTGAGAACAGTACATGCACAGTAATGTTCAGGAGGAGGAGGAGGAATGAGGTTTAAAGGAAAGCAGGAATTCAACATTTATGTAATTTTGGACTGATGATAGTTACAAAGAAGGAAACATATGTGCTATATAATGTATGCAAATGGAACAATATGTTAATATCGATTGTTTTCTTTTCTGTTAATGCAAGTTTATCTATGTCTTTTGTGATAATTTATTAAAGGTGCTAAAAAGAATCCTGGGTTATTTTATTCAACAATATTCTAAAAGGGGCAAGAATGCCTACCTCCTTGAAAGCAGAATGTTTCAGTTATCCCAAAGGAAGGGAAAATCCTTTTAATCCAAGTTCATACATAACCATCACTATCCTAAACCATGCCAATAAAATTTTATGGGGATTCTAGCAGCAAGACTAGCTAAATTAACAACAAACAAATATATATATATATATATATATATATATATATATATAGATCAATACATTTTCATAATGTGCAGATAGACTTTTAATAATATTATAAAGAATATAACATATGAAGAAGCAAGAATAAATAAAACTTCTATGTAACAATGAAAGTAATTTGGAAAATGAATATAACAAAACATTAAAGATGTTTGTCTCAAGGGGATATGAAGAAAGTGTTGTGAGTGGGGTACTTTGTAAGGTTAAGTGAGAATATTAGGAAGATAAATAACTTGGGCAGAAATAATATTGATTGCATAAAAGTAAATCTGCATGATTATGACGTATGATTTATTGAGTGATAAAGTGGTTTCAGTTATAAAACAATATTGGGGCTATCTTTTGAAATTTAGAGAATTTGCTGATTTGTGTACTCCCCCAGTTTTTTCATTTAGGAAGGGACGCAGTATCAAAGATAGACTTGTATATAGTAAATTTAAAGCTCCATGTCTTAGTACTTACAAGGCTCCCCACTTGAAAGGTACCTATCCCTGTGGGAAATGTATCTTGTGCAAACATGTGGTACAAACTTTTCAGCATATTAATGGTGGCAAATTCAATGTATTAGGTAATTTCTGTTGTAACAGAGAATGTATTGTATATGCATTGAATTTCATACACAATAAGTTTTATATAGGGGAGAGCAAGAGGGCTTTTCAAGCTCCGTCTTCAAAAACGTGTTAGAGATATAAAAAAATCAGAAATATGAAAGCCCTCTTGCACAACATTTCTTAAAATGTCATAATGGGGACCCTATGAGTTTGCAAGGCACTGTTTTAGAGAAAATAGAAAAGAGTGAATATTATGATATTAAAACCAAGCTTCTATATAAGGAAGCTTTGCTTATTTTGAAGTTTGGCACTTTAAGTCCTGAGGGGATGAATATGTCTTGTAATTGGAAAGTTTTAGTTTAATAATTTAATTGAACGATGAGTTGAACAGTTAACTGTTTTATTGTCTGTGACTTTTTATTGTATAAAAGGTGTGGTTAAGTATTGAGTTCTGTATTCCATTGAAGGCAGTATCTGCCGAGGCGCTAGAATTTATTAAATTCTGTTGTGAACACTGGACTGTCATATTTATTTTCTACAGTACTTGGACTGTGGTGTTGTTTCAGAATAAATAAAACTTACTTATTTAAAAGTTTAGACTTAGAGAATTAATTTAATATAGCTTTGTGCTTTTTTTCTGAGACATGTATTAAATAAGTACTATTTTCCCAAATATTGTCTGAAATGGTAATGGAACTATACCAGGGATCTGTTACAAGGGTGAAGATAAACGGAAATTTATATCAGGAGTTCCCATTATAAAAGAGCTCATATCAGAGGTGCCATATATCACCACTATTTTTTCCTGTATTTAGAACATTTTGATACTTTAATACAGTCATTCTATGCAGAACTTCCAGTATGGTGCCCTGTGGTGCTCCATACAAAAAAATTTATAAATAACCCCCAGGGACACTGGTAAAGCAGATGTGAGGCAAAGTAATAAAACTTATTTAGAGAGAGCAAGAATATTACAGATGTCCAAAAAAGCTCAGAAAGGAAAAGGAAAACAGGAGAAGCACACACAGATTTTGGAAGGAAAGACAGAAAGTACTACAGAGGGTCCAAACACCCTAGTGAAAATCTGGAGTGAAATCAAAGGATGAAAAAATCCCCCCAGAACAACTTAACTACAAATGAGAACAGAATAGCAGAAGTCAAGGGGGAATAAATGAACATTAAAATATAATTGACAGATGAGAACATAGAACTCAAAGTGAGGGCCAAAGGAGCAGAGGCAAGAAAAGAATGCCTAGAGGAAATAGCAAGAGACAAGACAAGACAGAAACAGAAGGAAGAAGCTAAAAATGGTAGGAGTCCCAGAGAGAAATTTGATGGGAATGATTGTAGAGTCAGTAAGAGATCTGAACATGGACTAATATAGCCAAAGAGGAGCTGAAGTTGGAGAGGGAGTACAAGACTGCATGATAACCACAGCAGGAGACACCAAGAGTGAAACAAATTATTGTGAGATTCCTGCCCTTCATAACCAAAGAAAAAGTATTAAATGAGATATGGAAGCAAGACAAGACTTTCATGGTGAGTGAGAACAAAATATTCCTGGATAAAGGCTATTCATATGAATTAAAGAAGAAGAGGATAGATTCATAACAGTGATTTAGCAATGTAAAGAAAAATGTATAAGATGGAGACTGCAGTGCTATTCCCTGCACTAATGAGGATCTTCCTGAATGGCATAGTTAAAACTTTTACCTGACCCCAAGGAAGTGAGCAACTTCCTAAAAAAGCCTGTAAACCATAGGAACAAAGGGTCTTGGGAAGGATTGTCACAGGACCAGGAAAGTACAGGCTGGGGAATGGAAGGAGGAAGGGCTCCAGAAGCAAGGAGAGTATATTTTCCTCTTTTTATGTGAATACAAAAACTGAAGTAGACAGTAGAAATTGTCAAGGCAGTAAGTAGGAAAGTGATAGAAAGTTGTAGGAGTGGTGGAAGCAATGGAAGAAGAAGCCGGTGAAAGACAATGAGCAAAAACTGAATAAGAAAGGACACATGGGTTAGAGAGGGAAAGGTAATAAAATGGGAAGAGGTCAAGAATTTAATTGGACTGCAGTTTAGAGACTGCCTTCCCTATCAGGGATTGATATCAGATTATAGGCAAGGAACAAGAAATAGCGGATCCTAAGCAAAAGACCAGCACTGGTATGGTTTGTAGTAGAATCTAGAACAGAAGCTGCTGTTAAAAAATGAATAATTAGTACAAAATATAAAATATTACATGCCAACTATACGAATCGATCGGGGGAGGTTAGGAAGGATTGGGAAGAGAAATTGGATAAAAAATTCACTAAGAAGCAATGGGGGATATATGTATGTCTCCCAAATATGCAACAAAGTCTAGAAGATTTAGGTTCTTTGCTTGGAAGAACTTTTTATATCCTAAGTAGACTTCAAAGAATTTTTTCTCAGGATGTTGGATATGTGATGAAGAAAGAGGCAATTGGGAGCATATTTTTTTTAAAAGCATATTTTTAAAGTATAATGAGTTGGCAGACTTAAAAATTCCCTGCAGATTACAGAAATACTGGGTGAGCAAATTGGAATAAGTAAGGAAATGTTTTTGAGCTATGATACAGAGTCAGAATTGCCTAAACATAGTCATTGCAAATTATATATGGAAAAACTGTGAGATGAAAAACCATAAAAAACAGAAAAAAACATGGTCACACAACAATGAAAAAAGGGAAAAAACAAAAAATGTACTGCCAGCTGGCATAATACATTACATGGCAATGAAACTCTCAGCACTAAAACCACACAATGGCAAAATAAGCAATGACTTATACGTATGCTGCAAGGGATACATTTAAGTACAGAACATAAAAAGTTGCAAGGATGGGAATATAGTGTAGGGACCAGTCTATCATGGGGGAGGATAAGAAGAAGAAGTGTGGCTATTTTCATCATGAGAGTATTTGCAATGCAAATAGAGGGAAGGACACAAGACAAAAAAGGAGATATGCAGGAATAAATAGATTAGTTGATAGAATCAGAATTACAGTGGTGATTGTGTATATCCCCCAAAAGTACAGGTAAAAGCTGAAAAATATTTTGAGAGAGAGAGGGAGCACAATTTCAAGCAGGATTGACCATATGTACAGGGGACTGGAACATCACTACTAGAGGGAAGGAGGTGGAAGATGGCCCAAGGGCAAGATGACTAACATAAAAGGGAAGCTTCTCAAGAGAATTCCTACAGCCAATGGGATGGAAAGACACTAAGGATGTTGATATACATGATATTCTGCTAGATATTGGTGTCGGTCAAGGATAGATAGAAGGTATATAATAAGAGAACATCTACTATTAATAAAGGAGATAATGCCAAAACCCAAAGCCAGTTGTCTTTTCAGATCATGTTATGATCAGGTTAAAGGTTGAAAGAAAGAGGGAGGAGAAATTAGGCTGACAATGGAGAATACCAAAATACTTGCTGAAAGGGGAATGAAAGGGCAGTGAATCAATTAAGTGATGGAGGAAACCCTGATGAGCTGTAGGTAAGAGACAGCAAAGGAGTAGGATAAAGTTAAAAGAATGACTAAAGGGAAGATGCAAAGAAAACAAATGGACAGAGACAGAGAAAGAGGAAAGAAAGGGAAAGACACACAAAAAAGAACTGATAGAAATTCAAAACATTAAAAAGGAAGGGGAACCAGAATATGAGAGAATGGGAGAGCGAAATAAGGAAAAATGCAAAAAAGGGAGGATGACAGACTTTGGAATCAACTAATAGCTGTGGAAAGGCTATACTTTAAGTTAGCACCTAAAAGCACAAAGGCATTAGCAGTGAGGCTAAGACAAGAAGCAGATAGAGGAGTACATGAGTTAGAGGGGAAAGATGATGGTGGGAAAAATGCTCAGATGAAATAAATACTAGAAGGATTTAGAGAGTATTATTAGGAATTATAATACAAGAAGGAAGATGGAAAAGAGAATGGGAGAGAGAGGAAAACAGGAGTGGGAGTAGTCTGAGCTGAAGAGATTATAAGGACTCAAAAGAAAACAGTTGATGAAAACATCAAAAAAGGGGAAGTGAAAAAAAAAACATTGGAGAAGATGGCCAAAGGGAAGGTACCAGGTATTGATGGGATACCAACAGGATTTTGGGAGATTAAAAAGGAGGAGGTAATAATAAGACGGGTTAGTTTATTTAATATAACTCAAGAAGGGGTTCCTATACCAAACTCATGGAAAGAGGCAGTGATCTCAGTAATACACAAAGAAGGAAAATATCCAAAGAAACAATCTTCATATAGACCAATATCAATACTGAATCACAATTATAAATGTTTTATGCTGATTCAGGCTGAAATACTATGTAGAGATTGTCTAGATTGGTACATGGGGATCAGATGGGTTTTGTGGGGGAAGGAAAACAACAGACGACCTGATTAGAACTTTATTGTTGATGCAAGCTGTCCATACAAAAAAGGAAGAACTAGCCTTGATATCAATAGATGTAGAAAAAGTATTTGATAGGGCTTATTGGAATATCTGTTTGGGGTGACAAGCAGGATGGGATTTCCAAAAGCATAAATAGTAATGTAAAAAGGATATATGAAGGAGCTAAAGTAAAAATTTAAATAAGAGCAAGGTTATCAAAGGAAATAATCATAAACAGAGGAACAAGGCAGGATTGCCCTCTCTCCCCCTTTCTGTTCACACTGTGTAGAGAACTACTGATAAAAAAGAGGGTCTCACATAAAAGGTGCAG